>NW_027442085.1:110000-220000 GCF_048569485.1 Anomaloglossus baeobatrachus | reverse complement strand
TATGATGCCCTCACAACGCCCCACACACAGAATGATGTCCCCACAGTGCCCCACACACAGTATGATGTCCGCATAGTGCCCCACACACAGTATGATGCCCTCACAACGCCCCACACACAGTATGATGTCCGCATAGTGCCCCACACACAGTATGATGTCCGCATAGTGCCCCACACACAGTATGATGCCCCCATAGTGCCCCATATACAGTATGATGCCCTCACAACGCCCCACACACAGAATGATGTCCTCACAACGCCCCACACACAGTATGATGCCCCCATAGTGCCCCACACACAGTATGATGTCCCCACAGTGCCCCACACACAGTATGATGTCCTCACAACGCCCCACACACAGTATGATGTCCGCATAGTGCCCCACACACAGTATGATGTCCGCATAGTGCCCCACACACAGTATGATGTCCGCATAGTGCCCCATATACAGTATGATGCCCTCACAACGCCCCACACACAGTATGATGCCCACATAGTGCCCCATATACAGTATGATGCCCTCACAACGCCCCACACACAGTATGATGCCCACATAGTGCCCCATATACAGTATGATGCCCTCACAACGCCCCACACACAGTATGATGCCCCCATAGTGCCCCATATATACAGTATGATGCCCTCACAACGCCCCACACACAGTATGATGCCCCCATAGTGCCCCACACACAGTATGATGTCCCTATAGTGCCCCATATACAGTATGATGTCCCCATAGTGCCCCATATACAGTATGATGCCCCCATAGTGCCCCACACACAGTATGGTGCCCCCATAGTGCCCCATATACAGTATGATACCCGCATAGTGCCCCACACACAGTATGATGCCCCCATAGTGCCCCACACACAGTATGATGCCCGCATAGTGCCCCATACACAGTATGTTGTCCCCATAGTGCCCCATATACAGTATGGTGCCCCCATAGTGCCCAATATACAGTATGATGCCCCCACAGTGCCCCACACACAGTATGAGGCCCGCATAGTGCCCCACACACAGTATGGTGCCCCCATAGTGCCCCACACACAGTATGATGCCCTCACAGCGCCCCATACACAGTATGATGTCCCCATAGTGCCCCATATACAGTATGGTGCCCCCATAGTGCCCCATATACAGTATGATGTCCCCATAGTGCCCCATATACAGTATGATGTCCCCATAGTGCCCCACACACAGTATGATGCCCTCACAGTGCCCCACACACATTATGATGTCCTCATAGTGCCCCACACACAGTATGATTCCCGCACAGTGCCTCACACACAGTATGGTTCCCCCATAGTGCCCCATATACAGTATGATGCCCTCACAGTGCCTCACACACAGTATCGTGCCCCATATACAATATGATGTCCCCATAGTGCCCCACACACAGTATGATTCCTGCACAGTGCCTCACACACAGTATGGTGCCCCCATAGTGCCCCATATATAGTATGATGTCCCCATAGTGCCCAACACACTGTATGATGCCCTCACAATGCCCCACACACAGTATGATGCCCTCACAACACCCCACACACAGTATGATGCCCTCACAATGCCCCACACACAGTATGATGCCCTCACAACGCCCCACACACAGTATGGTGCCCCCATAGTGCCCCATATACAGTATGATGTCCCCATAGTGCCCCACACGCACTATGATTCCCACATTGTGCCACACACACAGTATGATGCCCCCACAGTGCCTCACTCATAGTAGGATGCCCACATAGTGCCCCACACACACTATGCCCCCACAGTGCCCCACACGCAGTATGATGCCCCAAAGTGCCCCACACGCAGTATGATGCCCCATAGTCCCCCACACACAGTATGATGCCTCCACAGTGCCTCACACGCAGTATGATGCCCCCACAGTGCCCCACACACAGTATGATGCCCCCACAGTGCCCCACACACAGTATAATTCACCACAGTGACTAACACACAGTACAATGCCCTCATAGTAACCAACACACAGTATGATGGCCAACAGTGCCTCACACACAGTATGACACCCCCACAGTGCCCCACAAATAGTATAATTCCCCCACAGTTCCCCTCATTCAGTTTGATGTCCTCACAGTGCCCAACATGCAGTATGATGCCCCAACAGTGCTCCCCCAGACAATATGATGCCCCCAGGGTGCCCCGCACACAGTACAATGCCCCCACAGTGCCCCACATACAGTATCATGCCCCCACAGTGCCCACTACAAACACTAATACCCTCACTGTGCTCCAATATCTCATACACACATACACAGATGCCTCCACACTCTTTTATGCCTCTAGATTCCCACTTTGTTTCACAAAAAATCCTCTCTTTTGGGGAGCTCTTGGTGAGTTTTCATTTGCTCCTGAAGCAGTTTTGAAACATTTTAGAAGACTTTCTTTCTCAAAGCTTTTTTGCAATCTATTGATTAGATAGTGTTTAGTTTAGAGAGACTTTCTTCAGGATCCTCTTCAAAGTAACATACACTGAAGTAGTACCTACTGGGAACCCCCCCCCCCCCCAAAAAAAACTATTAAAACAGCCCTTGTCTGAACAACAAAGTTGAAAAAAATTGGAAACGTTTTCCACCCGTTTTGAAGCAGTTTTTCATGAGCATTCACAACTAGAAAACAAACATAAAAGTACATTTTCAAACTCACAATTTATTTATGGGAAAAAAAAGTAAAATCTTGATTGTATAAGACTTAAACATTTCCATATTGGTGAATGGTAGAACCGTTTTCTGCTACAATAACGGCTTTGAATGGGGTTTTATGGAATTTTACTATTGATGGGTTATTTTTAGGATAGGTAATTAATATGAGATGGATGGGTCCAACTTTCAGCCCCTTCCACTGATCAGCTGATTGAAGGTGACTCTGATCTGCGCATGGTGTAGTGGTCAGAGGCGTAATGATAGCGGTCGCAGAGAACGTGACCGGGCCCGGCAGGGTTAGGGGCCCGGCAGCCGCCCTGCAGAGAAGCAGTCGGCTACTCTCTGTGAGAGAGGAGCTGCGCTGTTCAGTGGCAGACCATGCGGCTGCTATGGGGCCCGAGACTCGGGGGGGGCCTGGTGCCAGGGTTATGTGGGACCCATTATGGCACCTTCAACCAGCAGATCACTGTGAGTGTGGGGGTCAGATCGCTACCGATCTTATATCGAATACTTCGGTCATGAATATTACAATGTTGGAAACCCCTTAGTCTAAGCTTAGCTTCTTCTCTAGCATCTCCCTGTGCTTTGCAGCTTCTATCCATGATGCCCAACCTAGAGGAGCTACATGTGTGGCTACGATGTCTGCAGCGTTTTTCCATTCCTCCGTTTATAGAACCTTTTATATAAAGTTTTTTTACGAATATAATAGTCAAGATTGTGCCATGTTCCTTTAACACATAACCAGGGGGGTCAACTCGTTCTGTTCTGTAAATTTTCCATCCAGTCAGCCATCATCCACAATTGCTCTAGGGCAGTTACAGTTTCTGTTCCTTTCCAAATTGCGTGACTGTGACTTTTCGTCTGGTTCGTCCCGTTGGCTGAAAATCATTCACAACAAGCAAGTGGTGTGTGTGAGTCTGGTGTAACTGAGCCGTGCGCAGCCACGACCCAGTGCGTATGGAGAGAGTTATATGCTCCTTTACAGATCTGAAGAAATACAATCATTGGAGACGTAAGGTTCATAAGGCCAGAAAACTCGCGAAGGCAGCCGCACCCTCTGCCAAGATGGTAACTACCAGCGCCACTTCCAATCAAGAGGCTCCAACTCCACAATAATTGTATATGTCTCGGCACGAGAGAAGAAATGGAGGCTGTTTGTGTCGTTGTATGTTAATGATGATGACTGGAGTGGCCAATTCTACTTGCCGTAGATGAATCATGTCCACCACGCAAAAGTCCATGGACACTTGGCGGAACCTTTCACAAGGTTGTAACAGTACAGACGAATCCAGGGACCAAGGAACCAGATGTCCTCGTTTTGATTACTTTGTTGGTACTCAAAAAAATTGACATACGATGTTTTGGCCACGCAGGGCATTTACCAAGCCATACCTCTTATGTTTATGGCTTGATAAAAGTTCTACATGGCTGAAACGTTACATGTCAATCTTTGTTGTGTACCAATAAAGTAATCGACTGGAGTAGACGACAGTCTAAGTGCTAACCTGTAACGCCTGCCTGGATCCACAGACTCAGATGGGCTGTAAAGGGGAGGCTAGAGGGAAGCCACTCACCAAGCAGGACCCCCAGAACCCTGAAACCCTTTAACCCCTATACAGGGATGTGGAATTACACAGGGCCCTGGTGATCACTACCTGTGGAAGGCTGCAGTCCGATGAGAGTAGTAGTCAGGCAGGGTCAAACCAGGAATAGCAGAACAGGGACAGAATCGGCAGACAAGGACGTAATCAGGAAACGTAGCAGAGGTCAAATCCGGATCGGGCAGCAAGGTACAAAAAAAGTAGGCAAAAAGGTAGTCAGAAAACATGCAGAAGTCAGCACACAGGAATCACAAAACAGAATAGGGCGGATCAGGAGCCAGGAAATCAGAACTATATCTGGCAGTGGTCATGTGACAGGAGGGGGAATAAGAAGGGTGTGGTGTCTTCCCATTGGCTGCAGCTGAACGTTGGCAACTTCAGCTGGAAGACACATGCCACCCACAGTCAGCCAGCGGTACTGCAGATCCCAAGATAACCCAGCCCAGTGGATGATCGGAGCCTGCGCCCACCGGTGCTGCTGGCATCGACTCATCTCCCATCACCAGCACGATCCACGGCAGGAACACGGCGTCGCCTGGCGATCGGAGCAGAAGTCGCTGGAGCAGACTCCGGCGGTGACGTAACATAACCACCTCCTGGACTGGCCACCTGGCAATACTGATGGTTTGGTGGAAGGGTTGGTAGTTAGGCCCATCTTAGTCCTTAAAGAGGTGGTTCACCCCTTTTCATTACTGGCCACATCGATATTATGTTGAGAAACAAGGTTTCTCTCAAATACCTTGTGTGGACAATAGTCCCCCTTGGCGTAACCCCCGAGCTCCATGGCGTCTTATGTCCAATGATGTCTCGTCCTCTTTCAGTTGACCTGACACCACCACGGCCAGCCCCAGTCTCTGTAAGTCACTGGGCTGTGGGCAGCATTTCACCGCTTGTCACAGCCCAGCGTCGCTCCTGTTTGTGGCGCTCTGCAGTGAATGAGGGAGCTGGGAGATGCTGGGCTGTTACGCTGGGCTGTGACGAGCAGTGAAATGCCACCAACAGCCCAGTGACTCACGGAGACTTGGGCTGGCCACAGTGATGTGAGGTCAACAGGAAGGTGATGTGACATCACCGGATATCAGAGGTCAGAGAGCCTGGGTGTCACGTGAGGGGGAGGAGCGGACCGCAATAGTGCCGATCACAGGCACTATTGGCAACACAAGGTATTTGAGAGAAACCTTGTTTCTCAACATAATGTCGATGTGGCCAATAATTAAAAGGGGAAAACCACCCCTTTAAGTTTTTCCCTCAAGGAATATGGACAATTAAAACTTCTGGTAGCCAGATAGCGTGCTTTGAAGAGTAGACTTCCATGACACTTGGAATTATATTCCTTATACAGTTCTGGAGTACCAGAGAACCCAAGCGACAACTGAAGTTCTATCTTGGTGGCAGTAGCATAAGATAAATATATCCTTTAAGAAATTTCCACCATCTTGTAAGACCATTTATCATGGTCTTCAACTTACAAGTGTAATGAATGGAAATGAGAGATGTTGGTGGAGCGTCTTTAATATCTAAACAGACCTCAATTGGATGGCTGTTGGTGTTAGCATTTATCATGCCAATGTAGGAGTTCCCCAGTCAACCTACACTTAACCAAGAAGTTCTTCTAATTTACTATGACTTGGAGATGTTTAGCACTTGCACCCTATAATGTCGTAGAGTATCATGCTGGATAGTCTTTGATAAAGCTTAGGGTTTTATTGGAATTATGCTTTACAACCTTTCCAATTTCCATATCACCACCCTTCTTTTATCTCAGGAAAAGAGGAGCGGATGCTTGATCACCATTTGCCCCTGCCATTTCTTGTTGAGGGAGAAAGATGGTCAACATGATCATTACGATAGTGGGTGCAGAGTTTGAGCCAAACAAATCCTAGCCCATATTTCAAGACCAATACTACTAAAGTCCTCTAATAGTTTGGACCTTGTTGGAGAACTTGCATTGGGGCCCTCAAATTTCACATTTGTTACGTTCAGTCCAGGAGTGGACCCACTGGGCCGGGCACCGGACTCCCCCAGGGAGGCCACCAGGAGTGAACCCCTATACAGGGACTGTCTGGCGACCACCCCAGAGGGCCTAGATGCACAGTGGCCAGAACACAGGCGGGAAACCGGGAGCGTCCTCGGATAGTCCGGAGGGAATACTGAGGCCAGTCCCGTGATGACTTCGGACCGGAGGGAATCGGAACGGATGCCGGAGCCGGGTGAAGACAACAGGCGGAGTCCAGGACCAGTGACGAGTGCATGCAGGCTCTAGACTTCAGATGTAATCCGGAGTCGGTGGCGAAGTGAAGCAGAGGGACGATGGAGAGGTCCACTGCAAACTGACACCGGGGAATCTCCAGGGAGCCGGACCAGCTGTAGCACATACAGGGTGTCAGGTTCTGAGGACAGAGACAGAGTTAATCCAGGAACAGGACACAGAGGGCTTGAACACTATCACAAGATACTAAGCTGTGAGAACATGTTGAACAAGCACCGCCCGTATGTAACAGGAAGTCTTTTATACCCTGCACCTGCAATCAGCCTTCACCTGTTCCAGGGATGCTGGTCCTTTAAGAAAAGGTGAATGAACGTGCCCGCGCCCTAATGCGCATGCGCGAAGCCCGGGAGCCAGAGGCAAGCACGGGAGGCCGGGGACGGGACACAGAGGAGCTAGAGGCAGAATTCTGAGTCGCAGCAATCCGAGGGGACCGCCGAGCAGGGAGCACGGGGGACGCAGGGGAGCGGGAGCCGCGACTGCGGTCGGTGAGCACGGGGACCGGATCAGTGGGTAAGGAGTGGTGCCGGGACACCGGGACCGGATCAGTGGGTAAGGAGCGGTGTCGGGACACCGGGGGCGTGACACCATTACACCACTGATGATCGTACAATTGGACCAGCTTCTTTCTCACTTGAAAGGGCCACTATAGGCTTGGACCATAGGTACTGGTAGGTCTGACCTCGGCTACGCATTCTGAACCTGTTCCGCCTGCCCTGACTTTGGACTGTCTGACTACGTCCCTGCCTGTGCTGTAGGTACATCGTATACCTGCCTTGACCCATTGGTCAACTGCTGCAGCCGGGAACTGTCCTTGAGTGGTATCTGGTGACTACCGGCAAGCCAACCTATCCTCACCATCAGAGGTTCTACTGAATACCCGGTAGTCACACCCTCCAGGGTAAGTCTGACCCGTGGTGCTGTGGGTCTACACCCACCAGCCTTACAATCGCTTCCAGTTCTTGGTGAGAGTTCCTTTGCTTGTACAACAATAAATCATAAAGCCGGCTGAGATTAGTCTGCTATCCCTCCTGCAAAAGAGACGGCTCCTTCTACAATACCCCTGACCTGGCTCTATTGGAGTTCTGCAGAACCCTGATGGAAATACTCTGCAAGTGAACATCTGGGATGCATTATCTCATATACAAGTAATAAACTAAAATGTATATTTGTATACATGCCCAACATTCTTGAATAAAAATTTCAGAACAAAGGCCGTTCTCCTGATGCTTCCTTGCTCCGTGCACAAATGCCTTTCCATCTGCTTTTTCCATGCTTGGACAACTAATATGATGACTAGAATTTGCCAGAAGAGCTAACGAAAAAGTTTATTAGTTGGCTTGTCCATCCCTTACTTGTCGTTTTGGGTTGCAATTACATGGTGATCCTCACTTGGCTCCATTAAGGGACTTGTCAGCAGGACCACATACGTACACTTATGGAGGCTTGTGTGTGCTCCTAAAAATGCCAGAGTTGGATTTTGGCTTCAGTCCCGGCCAGAGCTTTGCTAAGGTTTAATTATTTAGTGGTTTTCATCCTAGCGAATGTCAATGCAACATTCCCGGTGATGACGTTTTTCATTATTAATTTTCTACAAATATAAGGTGGATGGGATAGAGATTGGGCAAAGTCAACCATGGGAGTCTTAAGCCAAGTTGAAGGCTTGTCAAAACAAGGTTTTGTGGGTTCGGAATGGTCAGGGAGAAAAGTTCAGAAGAAAGAGGCAGCACAAGAGAAGTCTTACCTGAATAAAGAAGGTTGAGGGGAATCCGGGGTAAGAAAATATCAACTGGGGCACTACGACCTTATTTATATACTATCATGGGGTCCTCAGCCTGGGACACTAAGGTGTTTTCTGAAGAGCAGAAAGGAAGTTGGATTCATCTTGGCTGTCACATAGAGAGGAAAGGAGAGTCCTAAAAATTGAGCATGAACTGAGCTTCTACCCAAGGTGGTAAGTAGCGTTACCCAACCTCAGAGAGGCGCCACGTTTCCCCACGATGGACCCCAGGGCACACTTTGCACTCTCTATGATTCATGCATCCTTGGCTGTGGTGGTCTTTTGTTTGCGATGGGAGCTGAATGACTAATATAGCTCTTGTGTTCATTTTTCTCCATCTGGCTTGTGTCAAATGCTTCATTTTTTGAGATGGAAATGGTTCCATAAAAATGGAGGAGTCTGAGTTTCCTCCTAATTGTCTTTGATGGGACGAGGCAACAACTGTACACCCAGCTGTAATGTTTATGTAGAATGAAACAATGCCCGCTCTGTTCCGCTCCATTCGTCACATTTCCTTAGGTTTCTACGCTCTTGCGCAGGATCATTTTTTCTTTTCTTAGTTATAATTCAGAAATGATTATAATCCTGTTCCTTCACTGAATATTCATAATTTCAGAAATTGATATTTGTTCTTATAGAAAATCCTGTTGGGAAATGCAGGAAAGCCGGCTACACCCACAGCTGCCAAAAGTCACGATTTTGCCGTGACTGTCCCAATTTGTTGGATACAATCTTGGCCAATTCGGAACTCTCCTGGGTCAAAATAAATGGAGGTTCCGTAACAAATTCTATCCACGTGTGATGGAGAGACCTGCAACTACATTGCCACACTCAGTCTTCATAATTAAGAGCAAATTGCTTGTGGGGTAAAAAAATTATGTAAATTCTCCCAAAAAACACCATAAATGTGAACAGAGGCTCAAAAACCCAGCCTAATTTTCAATCTTCATGCTCAACGTATGCAAGGGAGTTCTTGGCGTGACAAGTACATCAGATTTAGGTGCATACCTAGTGTATATATACAGTCATGAAAAAGTTTGGGCACCCCTATTAATGTTACCCTTTTTTCTTTATAACAATTTGGCTTTTTGCTATTTCCGTTTCATATATCTAATAACTGATGGACTGAGGAATATTTCTGGATTGGAATGAGGTTTATTGTAATAACAGAAATTGTGCAATCCGCATTTAAACAAAATTTGACCGGTGCATAAGTATGGGCACCTCAACATAAGTGACATTAATATTTTGTAGATCCTCCTTTTGCAGAAATCACAGCCTCTAGTCGCTTCCTGTAGCTGTTAATGAGTTCCTGGATCCTGGATGAAGGTAGATTTGATCATTCCTGGTTACAAAATAATTCCAGTTCAGGTAAGTTTGATGGTCGCCGAGCATGGACAGCCGCTTCACATCATCCCACAGATTTTCAATGATATTCAGGTCTGGGGACTGGGATGGCCATTCCAGAACATTGTAATTGTTACTCTGCATGAATGCCTGAGTAGATTTGGAGCGGTGTTTTGGGTCATTGCCTTGCTGAAATATCCATCCCCTGCGTAACTTCAACTTCATCACTGATTCTTGCACATTATTGACAAGAATCTGCTGATACTGAGTTGAATCCATGCGACCCTCAACTTTACCAAGATTCCCGCTGCCGGCATTGGCCACACAGCCCCAAAGCATGATGGAACCTCCACCAAATGTTACTGTGGGTAGCAAGTGCTTTTCTTGGAATGCCGTGTTTTTTTGCCTCCATGCATAACGCCTTTTTGTATGACCAAACAACTCAATCTTTGTTTCATCAGTCCACAGGACCTTCTTCCAAAATGTCACTGGCTTGTCCAAATGTGCTTTTGCATACCTCAGGCGACTCTGTTTGTGGCGTGCTTGCAGAAACGGCTTCTTTCCCATCACTCTCCCATACAGCTTCTCCTTGTGCAACGTGCGCTGTATTGACTGATGTACATTGACACCATCTGCAGCAAGATGATGCTGCAGGTCTTTGGAGGTGGTCTGTGGATTGTCCTTGACTGTTCTCACCATTCTTCTTCTGCCTTTCTGATATTTTTCTTGGCCTGCCACTTCTGGGCGTAACAAGAACTGTACCTGTGTTCTTCCATTTCCTTACTATGTTCCTCACAGTGGAAACGGACAGGTTAAATCTCTGAGACAACTTTTTGTACCTTCCCCTGAACAACTATGCTGAATAATGTTTGTTTTCAGATCATTTGAGAGTTGTTTTGAGGAGCCCATGATGCCACTCTTCATAGGAGATTCAAACAGGAGAACAACTTGCAAGTGGCCACCTTAAATACCTTTTCTCATGATTGGATGCACCTGCCTATGAAGTTCAAAGCTCAATGAGGTTACAAAACCAATTTACTGCTTTAGTAAGTCAGTAAAAAGTAGTTAGGAGTGTTCAAATCAAGAAATTGATAAGGGTGCCCATACTTTTGCACCGGTCAAATTTTATTTAAATGCGGATTGCACATTTTCTGTTAGTACAATAAACCTCATTTCAATCCAGAAATATTACTCAGTCCATCAGTTATTAGATATATGACACTGAAATAGCAAAAACCCAAATTGTTATAAAGAAAAAAGGTTAACATTAATAGGGGTGTCCAAACTATTGCATATGACTGTATGTCACGGATGTGTTACAGGTGACAGACAGTCATGTGGTTTCTGGCAATAGAAGGTCACAGTATTTGGCTGCATAGAATGCTCCCTGACTTTCTATTGTTCCTGATGTCAGTCTTCATTGAACTAGGTAGCTTTCCAGCTGGATTATCATCTCTCCCCCTTTTGGACCCAGCTGCTGATCATCAGTATTCTCCATGTGCTTAAATACTCTCTTCTTCCCTGGACTGGTACTGGTGATATTATTCAATTTATTCTAGCTCTAGTTGCAAGCAGGTGGCTTGCTCTCATCTGTAGTATCGTTGCTGAACTCTTGCCTGTGTCATCTGTAGATAAGTAGTTCATGCTTTTCCCCAGTGTGTTCCCCTTGTGTCTTCCTTTAGTGTTTAGTAGCGTTGATAAAGAGCTCCTCCCTCCTGTTCTCTATTTAGAGTCCAGCTATAGGGATACCTAGGGTCAGGTATCTGGCTCGGCGCATAAGTGTGGGCCAACTATAAGCTTGGTCAGTGGTCACCATCTCCCCCTTTCCTAGACGCAGGGGTCCCCTTTCCTTACCTTCCCCGTACCTAGCGTGACAAAATGTTGGAAAATAGTCTTGACACATACCTCTGATGGATGGCAACAGCGATGTGTGGACAGAGCCTTATCTAGTGGTTCTTCTAATAGATGCTCAAGAGTTACACAAGGGTCCCCTTCCCTTACCCTTGAATGTTCGCTTGGTAGTTGCCCTTACCTAGCGTGACAATATGTTGGAAAATAGTCTTGACACATACCTCCAATGGAAGGCAACAGCAAAGTGTGGACAAAGCCTTATCTAGTGGTTCTTCTAATAGATGCTCAAGAGTTACACAAGGGTCCCCTTACCTTACCTTTCGATGTTCGCTTGGTACTTCCCCTTACCTATCGTGACAATATGTTGGAAAATAGTCTTGACACATACTTCTGATGGAAGGCAACAGCAATGTGGGGACAGAGCCTTATCTAGTGGTTCTTCTAATGGATGCTCAAGAGTTTTGGGTACGTCAGATGGCTCTCATGAAATAAGTCATCTTTGCTATGCTGGATACCAAATATTCTGGAGATTACATCTGTGTATCAGTGCAAGTTTAGAATCTAAAGCCAAGTCGCCAGAATCCGGAGCCATATCTTGGATTTTTTACAGATCTCTATCAGTAGGAACATCTTGAAGACACCACTGGTGTTCCCCAACTTACATGAACCAATAAATCCCTCATGATGGGACACCTTATATATTAATTATGTCATATGAAAATATTTTGTGTTTTAAGATACTAATGACTGTGCACGTTGGTAAAGGTTGGTTGGAAGGTCCTCATTTGTGGTGGTGTAGACGGTGTAGACGTCATTAGAAGAAGAGCCTTGCCGTGACAGGGCCTTTATAAAGCCTTAGCCCCAGCTATATTTTTCTTAGATGTTTTTCTTTTCTTCGGCCATTTCATTTTCTTGGGCTTACTTTGTCTGTTTTGAAGAAAGAACCAAGATCAGCAATAGATTAATGCAGTAGGAATGCTTCGCCTAAAGACAGATTTTTTTAGACGTGTCTAGCTTGTGGTTGTGTTGCTTGTAAAATATAACGTTCAGCTAGTGCGTGGTTCCATAGAAGAGATCTGCGATGGAGATACATTCATAGGACGGAACCTGTGGTAACTTTTTATGATAGTGAGTAAAACTTAAAGAAATGATAAAAATATGAAGAAGACCATGAGAAATTAGCAATCTTGAAGACCAGGTCAAGATCTGTGGAGGCTTCTGAGCTGAGGAAACCATTGTACATGGTATTGTCTCACACGGACTAGGGGATGTCCGGCAAACGGCACAACACAGATTTTACAATGAGGATGGAAAGGGAGAGGAAGGCCCTGATGAAAGAAGAGATCAGGGGTTGGGACATCTCCTGACAATAAGTGGTGTCTGACTCCTTAGCTCCTCTAAAGTCCCTATATGAGTCCGACCCCTCATCACCGTCATGTGCCTAGTCCCTATCTATCCCTTCACTTACTGTGGCTAGGGCGAAGGCTGGTGAGTGCACTAGACTACACCACTACAATAGTCCAACACAGGGGAAGGTAGACAGACAGGGGATCATAGACAAAAGGATATACTTCAACTGTTCCAGCCAAACACCAGGGCTGCAGGAGACTAGAGATCAGCAACTTCACTACTACAGCCTAACACCAAGGCTGCAAGCAGCATGGCTCCAAGAGCTTCACAATCTTCCTTCTTCAACGGTGGTCAGTTCAGATTGGGATGCAATTCTATAACCGGCATCAGGTGGTGGGACATATGACTATTTAAAGGGAATGGGAGTGGTCACAAACCAGTTGCACCTGAAATGAACTAACAAGAAACTATCAGCAAGGAAAGAGTCCTTCACCCTTGCTGCATAAACCCCTATCTCCAAAGACCCCATAGCAGCCATATAGTTCATCTCCTATGGTATATAGGTCCATGACAACTGGCGCCTGATCATTTGTCAGTCTCCGTTCCTCCTATCAATATGTGGCTGCAAACTTTAGACTCTTATTTGCACTTACAGCGTAACAACCTTGCCATACTAGCGGTCACCTAATGCTCTTTTTATATCATTATGGCGATAATTTATGCCACTCGATACACCATATTTTTTGATGGGAGTTCAGTTCCCCATGAAACCCCCGATCAACTCACGCAGGCGACTGAGAGTCCAAGTTAAGACCGAGCAACAGATGTTGAGCCGGAGTTTCCGAACTACTGTGTGATTTATGCAGCCCGATGATTTAAAGTAGGGGTTACATTATCCTATTAAAATATATTTATTCTAAGCCGCCATGTCAGTGACACAAGACAGTTAAGAATCCCATGTCCCCAAGAAGGTTATTAAAAAAAAAAATAAAAGCCTATAAAGTGTAATATATCAGCGAGCTCCGCGCACCGTACAGCACTGTATATACAGTATAGGAAACGTGAGCAATACGGGGCTGGCAAGGTGTTGACGAGCTAATGTATGATGTACATGGGCTCATTTATAATGCTGCTTTTTTTAGCTGATACATATGTGGCCTTTTCATCTCGCTCGACCTATGTTGCTTTGAAATGTGTTTCATGACCTTCTGGGATTTCAGAGGTTTAGCCGGAGTGCCGGGGAACGGTGCGAGCCTCAGGAACAAGGGGCATCCTCAAAGGGGCTTATGCTCAGCACAGTTGTTTTACATTTTGCTCTCGATGTTGCCCTTTTATGTATATCTTTATACCTTTGCTTACCTTTTTTTTAATGGCATTTTATTTTATATATATATATATATATATATATATATATATATATATATATATATATATATATATATATATATATATATATATATTATGTCCACTTTTCTTGTCTAAATACATCCAAATTTCTCTTCTGACTAATTTCTTATCTTTTTTTATGACCGAAGATTTCATTTTCCTAATACAGAGTGTCGAATCTTCTGCATGAATCCAGTTCTAAGTTATGAAATTCTCGTGTAGCGCCCCTGAAGCCATCAGGGAGCTACAAGGTTCTGCATCCCCACCAGGATGTAAGGCCTACCCCCTATGGACCCGGAGACCCAGTGCCGGTAACACCAAAAACCCAGGTAATCTCAGTTTTTCCCCAACAACCCCCGATACAATGGTACTTAGCTAGGGTGGGACCATGAATGGCCGCCTAGAGGTGGAGCCGGTCCACTAGTTGACCAGGTGGGAGGGGCGGACTGTGGAGAGTTGTCAGTCGGACAGTAGCAAGCGAGGAGTGAAGGTGGAAGCCAAGTGACATCCTGACTCAGGTTAACGGTGACCTGGTACCCAGGAGAGTAGTTGCCGGTGAAATATTCCCAGAACTACGCACCAACGGGGTACAGGACCCTAGGACAGGAAAGAGCTTCAAGCTGACCTGTTAACACCTGCACAGCGAGGGGACCATCAAAGACCTCGCTGATCCTAAAAATCCGAAGACTCAGAAGCAAAGGGAGAACTGGGGACAGGACTAGAGACTCCAACCCCACAGGGTTCACACTACCGTCAGACGGACAGAAGTGGACAAACCACAGACCGGGGACCCCCAGTGTTCTATACCATGGGGACCCACTTACCAGAGACAGGTGCAGGGGAAGAAGGTACCAGAGTACTGAACTAGCACTGGGACGACGGGGACCTGGAGGTAAAACCAGCCGGCCTCGGGTAACCAGTTAGCATCAACCAGCAGTGAGTAAACCAGTTGCACTAAACCTCCGTGTAGACTTCCTTCTTCCGACGCCCGTGACAACACCCATCCTCTGGGGTCCGGCCCTGCTTGTGGAGGGCCTACCATCCAGGCTGCAATTAACACCAGCCCCAGTAGTGACATTCTGCAGTGGCGGCTCCACATATATATATATATATATATATATATATATATATATATATAGCCACAACACCACACATGGTGTCACATATGAACACTAACCTAAATCCCCTGTAAATATCCCCCATTACAAAAAGGGCCCAGAGCACGGAACCGGCAACGGCCACCGCCGTGACATTCCCAAGACATATACCGCCCGGGACCGAGTACCCCATATCCCTGGGCGGACACTCGCACCTCAAGAGAAACGCTTAGCAACTAAAGGTTTATTCATGTCACATTTAGGAGACCCATTCATGACCCCATTTGGGGCTCTTTCGGAGACATAGTCACTTTATGCTCCATCTGTTCTCCGTTCTGAAAGTGTCTTTCATTTTTTGGCAGGCACAATCATTTGGTAAACTGGGCTTCGGTATCTGTCTAAAACTATGGACACTGCCGAAAAGGAGGCCAGATGGATCGCAAAGTGACTCTTTCGAGTGAATGGTTCTGTCTGGGGCACATTCAGTTCTGAAGAAGTCACACATTTGTGGCCCAAACATGATTTGTGTTAATGCTATTACTGGGTCAGATGCACATTTTCTTATCTGATCTGCTATTCTCGTGGTGCAAAACCCGTCCTATAGTGGGGGGCACATACCATATTTACAACGGTTTATATTACCTGCTTAAATGTATTATTCTCTATGTACTGCTAAGTTTACCCCCAAAATAAAGCAGACATCCTCTAAAAGAATTGCACTTATCAGACCTCAAACAATTAGAGATGGAACGTGAATGGGCTCTCACATACAGATCTGCGTCACTGTCAGGTCCCCTGTGTTCTACAGCGATGCTCCCCCTGGTGGCTGGAAGCGGTATTACTCGTGCGGAGTGATACTGGTACCCGATCTGTTTGTGAGAGCTGCAGAACAATGTACCTGGAATGGCGAGGAATCTGACAGCGATGCCGATCTCTGTGTGAGAGCCCATCCACCATCAGCACTTGCCAACTGTGATTGTTTGGGCTCTGGTGAGTGTGATTTATTTTTTTGGGGGGGGTGTCTGCTTTCTTTTCAGTTGTCTACCTTCTTTGATGAAGGGAAATTAAAAAGCATTTCTCATTTTAAATTGATATTGAATTTATATATTTTAGGAGTTTTTCTTTTTTTCTTGCTGTTCTTCTAAATTCATTTGTTCTGGTTTCAGATTTCTTTGATGAAGGGACCTCCTGTATTTCTTTAATTTTTTTAGCTGCTCGGACACTTCCTTACAGAACCACACTAGGGCTTATTTTTGGAATAGGGCTTATATTTTAAGCATACTCCAAAAAGCCCAAAAAATCCTACAAGGGCTTAGTTTGTGAGTAGGTCTTATTTTTGGGGAAACAGGGTATTCCCTTACTCCTGTTCCTACTCTCCCCAGGCACTCTACTGGTGTTCTTTATTTCTCCTGCTCTGGCAGTAGCATACCGACGAGGACATTTGAGCTCTATAGCTAGTGATTGGCTGCAGCTGTCACATCAACGCCGATTAAAAAAACTATTGAAACTCCAAATTCAATGGTGACCTTTTAGTGGTCTTTGATGGTCCTTGCTTACTTACCTACACCAATGACATTATATATATCCATGTATCAAATGCAGTCAATGGCTGCCCAAGCTATTCATTGGTTTTCATTTCCCCCTATTACTCATGCTAATTCTAATATAGAATTGTTTTACCAACTGACTAGAAGGACCTGTGCTGATGTCATACCCATGTGACCAGTAGGGGCGGGGCCTCAGCCAACATAGCTGATACCAGGAAGCAACATCATTTTTCTGTTGGCTGAGGCCCCACCCCTTCTGGTCACATGGGTATGACATCAGCACAGGTCCTTCTAGTCACTTAGTAAAATTATTCTATAATAAAATTAGCATGAATAACAGATAGGGGGAGGAACATCAGGCCGGAGGGGCGGGAATCACTATGAATACGCACACCAGCTATCAGCTGATCGGCAGCTGCTGCCACTCAAAAAGCTGCTCATTTTACAAACTTTACTTGCTTGTGTTTCAAAACCTAAACATACGAGCTGACAACTAAAGGTACATATAGAATTAGCCTGATAGTGCCAGTAAAGCACTGGCTCCATGTTATATAGGAAAATCCTGGTGATTGGTGCGCTTTAAAACCCATACCATAGTGCATTTACAAACACATGACAGATCTATCAACAGCAGCTGCTGACAGTTTCCACCTTGCAGCAGAAGACTAGATAACACATACATTTGTTAAATAAACTATAATAGCCAATCATCCATAGCAGTCATGTGATATAAGTCTGCATGGGATGAGCAGCTCCAATGGCGGCCATACTTAATAGTCTAAAATTTATCAAAACATTCAATTCCATGCAAACTGGCTAGTTGCTGTTGACAGATCTTATTTGAGTACTGTTGGATCCATATTATATACCATACTTTTCATTTAGTTCTAATGGCGGCCATACTTATTAGTCTAAAGTTGATCAAAACGGGCAATTCCATGCAAGCTGGCTAGTTGCTGTTGACAAATCTTATTTTAGTACTGTTAAATCCATATTATAAAGCATACTCTCTGCGGTGATGATGCATGAGCCGCAATCACATAACTAGGGGCTTGATGTTCATTTATTTTTCATCTACCTTTTCTAGCCTTTGCGTCTCATAGTTGGTCTAAAATTGATCAAAACATTCAATTCCATGAAACTGTCTAGTTGCTGTTGACAGATCTTATTTGAGTACTGTTGGATCCATATTATATACCATACTTTTCATTTAGCTCTAATGGCGGCCATACTTATTAGTCTAAAATTGATCAAAATGGGCAATTCAATGTGAGCTGGGTAGTTGCTGTTGACGGATCTTATTTGAGTACTGTTGGCTCTATATTATATACCATACTTTTCATTTAGCTCTACTGGCGGCCATACTTATTAGATTAAAATTGATCAAAACGCTCAATTCCATGCAAGCTGGCTAGTTGCAGTTGACAGATCTTATTTTAATACTGTTCGATCCATATTATAAAGCATACTCTCTGCGGTGATGATGCATGAGCCGCAATCACATAACTAGGGGCTTGATGTTCATTTATTTTCCATCTACCTTTTCTAGCCTCCGCGTCTCTTAATTGGTCTAAAATTGAACAAAACGTTCAATTCCATGCAAGCTGGCTAGTTGCAGTTGACAGATCTTATTTTAGTAGTGTTAGATCCATATTATAAAGCTTACTCTCTGCGGTGATGATGCATGAGCCGCAATCACATGACCAGGGGCTTGATGTTCATTTATTTTCCATCTACCTTTTGTAGCCTCCGCGTCTCTTAATTGTTTTCACATTTGCAGTGTCCACCCTTATAAAACTCAATATAATACTGGTTATAAATGATGGGGTGAGGTTACACGCTGTGGTTTTCGCAGACTGCTGTTCTTAGCGCTATTTGCAGATTTGCGTGACCCGGGCCCCATACTTGTAATGGTGCTGGGATCCTGTCAAGCGTACGCTTACTGGTAAATTCATTTTATATGCTGGGCCCAAGGAGAGGAACAATCCTTCAAGAGGGGATTGAATTTCAGAAGGAGCATGTAATGCTGTGTCCATTTGTCACCTGGACAGGCCGCGCCGCTCTACATGGGATCTGCGCTCTTAAAAGCATCTTTGAAGGTATTTTATAAGCACTTGTGGTAGGAATTCCTTTTCCCATCGTGTGCTTTCCTGTTACGACTCCCCGCAGTGCAATGTCTGTTTTGTGAAGCCCTGTGTACACACTACATACCAAGCCACGGCTGTAGCCGGTAGTCACGCTCTTACAATAACACTGCCCTCCGCCCCTTTAATGCTTGTATAGGGTGAACCCACCGCCGTCCCGATAGAGTCCACCACTTCTTTAAAAGTGGAGTTTATTAAAGAACATTTCCCTTTAAAAACATAAAAAAATATCCTTCCTAATTCAAAAAAACACAGGACTTAAGTAGAAGAGTCCAGTGGGCGGACCCTTCTATCCAAAATGGCTTGAGTGACGTCTTTCCTAAGGGCCCTGTGAGTGGACTTTTTTCGTCATGCCCAGCTTATTTTTCAAACTATTTTCTTTGAAATGTCCTAGAGTCTCATAGTAAAACATCTTTGAGAGAGATTGCACTGTATACTGCCCATGTGTCACGCTAGGTACGGGGAAGTACCAAGCGAGCATCGAAAGGGCAGGGAACGGGGAGATGGTGACCCTTAACTAAACCTACAGCTGGTCCCTGGGGTCCCTCACCACCCTAGATAGGTTCCGCACCTATGTGCCGAGCAGGATACCGGACCCTAGGTATCCCTACTGCTGGTTCCTGGGGTCCCTCACCACCCTAGATAGGTTCAGCACCTATGCACCGAGCAGGATACCGGACCCTAGGTATCTCTACTGCTGGGCCCTGGGGTCCCTCACCACCCTAGATAGGTTCCTCACCTATGCACCAAGCCGGATACCTGACCCTAGGTATCCCTACTGCTGGTCCCTGGTTTCCCTCACCACCCTAGATAGGTTCAGCACCTATGCACCGAGCAGGATACCTGACCCTGGGTATCCCTACTGCTGGTCCCTGGTTTCCCTCACCACCCTAGATAGGTTCCACACCTATGCACCGAGCAGGATACCTGACCCTGGGTATCCCTACTGCTGGGCCCTGGAGTCCCTCACCACCCTAGATAGGTTCCACACCTATGTTCCGAGCAGGATACCGGACCCTAGGTATCCCCAGTGCTGGGCCCTGGGGTCCCTCACCACCCTAGATAGGTTCCACACCTATGCACCGAGCAGGATACCTTACCCTAGGTGTCCCCAGTGCTGGGCCTTGGGTTCCCTCACCACCCTAGATAGGTTCCACACCTATGTTCCGAGCAGGATACCGGACCCTAGGTATCCCTACTGCTGGTCCCTGGGGTCCCTCACCACCCTAGATAGGTTCCACACCTATGCACTGAGCAGGATACCTGACCCTAGGTGTCCCTACTGCTGGTCCCTGGGGTCCCTCACCACCCTAGATAGGTTCCACACCTATGTTCCGAGCAGGATACCGGACCCTAGGTATCCCTACTGCTGGTCCCTGAGGTCCCTCACCACCCTAGATAGGTTCCACACCTATGCACCGAGCTGGATACCTGACCCTAGGTGTCCCTACTGCTGGTTCCTGGGGTCCCTCACCACCCTAGATAGGTTCCGAACCTATGAACCAAGCTGGATACATGACCCTAAGTATCCCTTAATAGGGAACGGGTGGGATGAGCTCTTTGTCCGTCAACCCCACTAAACACTAAAGAAGGGGACACAAGGGGGAAATATTATGAACTACTTATCCACAGATGACACAGGCAGGAATTCAGCAAAGCTTCCGCAATCATGATACAGATGAAAGCAAGTCACCTGCTCGCAACCTGAGCTAGAATGAACTAAATAATATCACCAGCACAAGTAAAGAGAAGAAGGGAGTATTTAAGCATCAAAAGAATACTGATGATAGGTTCCGATCTATGCGCCGAACAGGATACCTGACCCTAGCTAAATAGGGTCAATGATTGGGCAGTTTGGCTCTCTGCCTTTAAACAGCAAAGCCAGGGGAGGGAGGGCAGTTGTTCTTTTTTTGGGGGGGAAGGGGGGCACAGTACATCCAAAAACATTGTTTTTACCCCCAGTGAGAACCATTGGCACACAGATGCTCGATCAAGTGGTCGGCATATGTAGAGCAAAACAACTCCGAACTCCGTCACTGAGGTGTAACGTGTTCGGTACGTTACCGTTCGGGTCGCTCATCTCTACTTCTAACCCCAGAAAACAATTAGATGATTATTTAGCCTTTTAAGACATAAGACCGTTAATCCCTTTACACTGCTCCAACAGTGAGAAATCTGATTCTGAAGTCCAGTACAGGACGGGCGTATCATGAGTGCACCCTGCTCAGCCGCAGCGGGGCTAAAGACGCAAGCGGGCCCTTTACTACTTCCAAAGCAGGACCCAGGATGATGCACCTCTACTCCTCAGCCTCCTGCTGTAGACCCTGCCTACCACCACCCTCACCTTGTTGATTGACAGACCGCTTCTTCTGCTACACAGCCAACTCCTAATGGATTTTCTGGTTTGGCTTCCTGTTCTAAGTCATATGGCAAAGTACTTTAAAGGGTCGGAATTGACTTTTTAAGGTTGCTTCTTCCAATAGGTAGTACTAAACTTTCTTTCCTCTTCTTCTTTGAAATTGCTATTTGCATATTTAAATTTGCAATGCCTGGCCAATAAGTCTTCTTACACCATATTTAAATTTGCAATGCATGGCCAATAAGTCTCCTTACACCATATTTAAATTCCCAATGCATAGCCAATACGTCTCCTTACACCATATTTAAATTTGCAATGCATGGCCAATAAGTCTCCTTACACCATATTTAAATTCGCAATGCATGGCCAATAAGTCTCCTTACACCATATTTAAATTCGCAATGCATGGCCAATAAGTCTCCTTACACCATATTTAGATTTGCAATGCATGGCCAATAAGTCTCCTTACACCATATTTAGATTTGCAATGCATGGCCAATAAGTCTCCTTACACCATATTTAGATTTGCAATGCATGGTCAATATGTCTCCTTACACTATATTTAAATTCACAATACATGGCCAATAAGTCTTCTTAAAACATATTTAAATTCGCAATGCCTGCCCAATAAGGCTGCTTACACCATTTTTAAATTCGCAATGCATGGCCAATAAGTCTCTTTACGCCATACTTAAATTTGCAATGCATGGCCAATAAGTCTCCTTACGCCATATTTAAAAACGCAATGCATGGCCCATAAGTCTCCTTACACTATATATAAATATGCAACGCATGGCCAATAAGTCTCCTTATACCATATTTAAATTTGAAATGCATGGCCAATAAGTCTCCTTACGTCATATTTAAATACGGAATGCATGGCCAATAGGTCTCGTTACACCATATTTAAATTTGCAATGCATGGGCAAGAAGTCTCCTTACGCCATATTTAAATTCTTAATGCGTGGCCAATAAGTCTCCTTACACCATATTTAATTTCGCAATGCATCGCCAATAAGTCTCCTTACGCCATATTTAAATTTGCAATGCATTTTTTGTTTGGTCCTGATTGTTTGGATGTGACTCGTGTCCTTTTTTATTTACGTGTTCATCAAACTGATATACTACCATTCTTTGTTTGTTTAGGTCATGGACCTTTCTGTAAATGTTTTCAATTTTCAAGCCTGATTGATTATCATTATTAGAAAAATAACTTTAATAAAAATAGATTGAACATAAATTTGCAATGCATGGCCAATAAGTCTCCTTACACTATATTTAAATTTGCAATGCATGGCCAATAAGTCTTCTTACGCCATATTTAATTTTGCAATGCATGGCCAATAAGTCTCCGTACACCATATTAAAATTTGCAATGCATGGCCAATAAGTCTCCTTACGCCATATTAAAATTTGCAATGCATGGCCAGTAAGTCTCTTTACACCATATTTAAATACACAATGCATGGCCAATAAGTCTCCTTACACCATATTTAAATATGCAATGCATGGCCAATAGGTCTCCTTACTCCATATTTAAATTCACAATTCATAGCCAATAAGTCTGCTCACACCATATTTAAATACACAATGCATGGCCAATAAGTCTCCTTACATCATATTTAAATTCGCAATGCATGGCCAATAAGTCTCCTTACATCATATTTAAATTCGCAATGCATGGCCAATAAGTCTCCTTACATCATATTTAAATTCGCAATGCATGGCCAACAAGTCTCCTTACATCATATTTAAATTCACAATGCATTACCAATAGGTCTCCTTACGCTAATTTGGCGCTCTACAAGGATAAACATTACTCGTTAGACACTATACATCATCCTAAAATGGATTAAAGGAAACAACACAAAAAAAAGAGGTCATGGATTACAGTATTAATATATTAGTATATTTGGATAAAGGGTTACGAAAATCCCACTACACTACTACAACTGTGGTCACTAATCTGAATGGTGTCAGAACATGTCTTTTGGACCAAGTCTCTCAATTGCTTTTTAGCTCAATATAGTCTATTGTTCTCTGTTATCGGCCTTTTTGTCTATGGTATTATTGACAGAAAGGTTTCTGCCCCCTTTGATCAGTGCTTTAATCACCTATGAAAACATTTACATACAGATGGCTTTTGTAGTTTTATACAGTTTTGTGCTCCTTTAATCCCGGCAGTGGTCAGTGCTCACGTAGAGTCGCTGCCGGTTAGCCGTGAGACATGCTTGAGTCATGTATGTGTTACTGATCCCACACTCCACCTCTCTTGACGTGATGGTCGCTAACCCAAGCTAATCCTCCGGGACCCCTGGCATTCCTGAATGGGTGAGTCTTCTCTTGGCCTAAACCTACCGAGACCTCCAGAGAACGTTCCAGAAAGTTCCTTACGGCAAATTGTTTTTTTTAAAAAAATAGAACAATCGGTTCTCACAAAAGAAAGAATAAATATTTCTCTTCCCTTTGCTCAGTGTAACATCCCATTAGCCACAAAATACATCATGTCCTTTGATACCGAATATGTTCTTTCTTTTCCGTTTGTCAGACGCAACCTCAGACTTTTTTTCCACATGTTCGGCGACACAAAGTTCAGGACAATTCTGTTATATCAAAGGATTAAAAAAAATAAAATTGGTCCAGGATCACATTTTTTTTTATGCCCAAAATTCACATTTTACAGTTTTTTGTTTTACCTAATTATTAACAATGGCCATTTTTTGTATTTGACTAAATGCAATTTATTTTTATATTTATGACTTTTTTTTAGTGCGCTTTTGCAGTTTTTTCAGCATTTTCTCCTATTTTTTTATGTTTTTGGGGCAGATTTGATGTTTTTCAATGATTTTTATTAGAGCAGAGATTGTGGTTTTGCATGCATTTTTTCATGCTTTCCTTAGAAGCCTGTAGGGGAGAAAACACCCTAAAAAAATGCAGCGTTCAACAGCGTCTTTAAATCCGGATTGGCGTGAGTTTTATGAAATCATATCCACTTTGCTTGATCTGTTCAAAGTTGTTTTCTTTATAAAAAAAAAAATGAGGCGGAAAAACTGCAGCATTTCCATTATGGGTTAAGTCAGTGGAATCGAAAAGGGTCATTTTTTTCTATCTACAAGTAAAAAATGTAATGATAATACAAGGATGCCTGAGGTTGGCAGTTTTGTAGCTTCCTTAGGCCCCCTTCACATGTCCATGCTTTTGTATCTTCCTTAGGCCCCCTTCACACGTCCGTGCATTAAACACACGTGTGACAGGTCATGGTGCAGGTCCGTATGGCCGTCCGTGTATCCCTGCGTGTGTCATCAGTGTGCTGTCCGTGTGACATCCGGATAGCGCATGAACAACATGAACTTGTATACTTACCTGTCTCCAGCGCTGCTGTTACACTTGCTTCCTGATCAGCAGTTAGTGCAGTGAATATTCATAAGGCATAATGAGCAGGAACCGGAAGCAACAGCAGCGCCAGAGACAGGTAAGTATAAAAATCCATTTATTTCAGCGAATGGGTGTGCTCCAGTACGTGTCACACTGATGTCACATAAATCACATCAGTGTGCTGTCCGTGTGACATCCAGATAGCGCATGAACAGCATGAACTTGTATACTTACCTGTCTCCGGCGCTGCTGTCACACTTACTTCCAGGTCTGCAGTGACTGCAGTGAATATTCATAAGGCATGATGAGCAGGAACCGGAATCAACAGCAGCATCGGAGACAGGTAAGTATAAAAATCCATTTTACTTCAGTGAATAGGTTTGCTCCCGTATGTGTCACTATGATGTCACATGGTGTGACATCTGGGCTGCCGGTCAAAAATGGACATGTCACCGTGTGGAGCATTATTTGTTTTTGCTTATATAGAGCTTTACAGACCCCATCATCCCTGTCCCCATTGGGGTTCACAATCTACATTCCCTATCAATATGGTCTTTGGAGTGTGGGAGGAAACCGGAGAACCCGGAGGAAACCCACGCAAACACGGGGAGAACATACAAAGTCTTTGCAAATGTTGTTCTTACCCAGGACCCTTTTGACTTCCTATCCAGGGGTGTAACTATAGTGGGTGCAGGGATTGAGAATACATCCCATCTTGGCGCCTAGAGTAGCCTAAAAGGTCCCCTTGACCTATAAGAGAAGGCCAATACTATTAAAGACCCATTATAGTTGGAGTCCCCATTAAAAATTTGCATTCGGGTCCACAAACATCAAGTTACACCCCTGTCCATATCTCAAGGTACATCTGGAGGGGTGTCAGAAGTGATAACCCAGAGATGAGGTCCTGTTGTCAAGCTCAATCATCTTCTGCATGGGCTTTATAGGTTCTCTTGGGTTTCTTTGGGGTTCTCCCACACTCCCAAAATTTTTAGGAGTTCCAGTGAGAAATGTGAGAGAAATGTGAGAGAAATGTGAGAGAGGACAATCTCAATACTGCACCGTGATGGATTATATAAATGGAGAAAATAGTGATCATGGAAGTTGGAGGCTGGTGAGGTCAAGGCCTGACCTTACGTATTTAGGGTTAGGGGTTTACATATACAATGGGAAATTTGTATAAAACTCCATGAGCCACGTTTTTCGTGAAATTTTTGTGCCAAAAATAGTTTTGTGGTTCTTATGGGGGGTGTTTTTTTTTTTTTGCAACCATAATTAAGAAAAACGACTTATTTCAATAAGTGGCATCGGCAAGCTGGAGGAAAAAATGAGACAACGTTATTGGGGAATCGTTCAAAAAGTTTTCAAAAATGAGATAAAATGTATAGAAAAAATTTTTGGGGTGACCCTTCACCTTGAACCTCATTAGTGTCAATCAATCAGTCCTCTCCTTATCATATGGAAGTTACGCCTTTATTTTCTAGGAGTTTTTCATACGTTTCTTCTTTTGGCCTGAATTAAACAAAAAAATAAAATAAAATAAAATAAAAAAAAATCAAGGAAAAAATTCCGGATTTTGTGCAAGGTTCTGTCCAGTGAAATTTAACCAGCGGTAAAGTAAAATTAGAACGCGCTGGTCTAATTACATGTGTACCGCGAGACTATCAAAGTTATCATAATCTGACTTATTCAAGCTGATCCCTAAACCAAACGCATGTGTCCCTTCACCTCAGAGGCTGACATGAGAGTGAAGGCTCCTGTTTCTTGCCCATGTGCGGGGCTGGTTTTCATTAGGACGTCTCCACACTGGATGCATACCGTGGCGTTTGTAACTGCAGAGAGGGGCCTAATTACCTCATTAAGAGGAGATCTGTTTTCCCAGGGGTCCTGACCTGGAGCTCAGTGGAGGAGTCACTTAGGCGGCTGGGATGTGATTGTGCCTCTGAAGCCCCTGTCTGTTGCACAAGGCTTGTGCCAGAGCTGCAGACCCCTCACCCCCAGCAGTTTTATTTTTTTTTTACCCCCCCCCCCCCCCCGCCGTCCTCATCATATATACTCATACATGTAAAAATGAATATTATAGCAATCAGCGAATTTCATCCATTACTTTTTCTTTTTTTCGCATGACGTAATCCGCAAACATGCCCTGTTTTCTATTAACATACATCAAAGACTTACAGGCTGTCAGTGGATTTAAAGGGGGTTGTTCATTTTGGGTTTTTTTGTAAATAAAGGTCATTTAAAAAAAAAAAATTGTGCGTGTTGATGTAGAATGGAGCAATTGTGATTTCCAAATTCAACACATTTTACATTGAAAATTTACAGATTTTCTTTGAATATTTCTCTAAACAAAAAAAAAGATCCCTTTAAATACACCTTAAATACTTTATTTTGTTAAGTAATCTAATGACTGGATCACTGGCAGGATCAATTATGATTGAGCATTTCAAATAGAATTTTCATTACTGTTGCCTAGTAACAGACATATTGGAATTCCGGTGAGAACAGTGTGGTGAATGGTGTCCTTCACCAATCTGATGGTACAACCAGGGGTAGATGTCAAGACTAAGGGCCGAAAAATTATCCAGCCAACCAGCGTCAACTGTCCCAGATTTCCCAGGACTCCTGGACCAAATACTTTGCCCGAAAGTGGGCATTTTGTGGTGGAGGAGTGAGGAGGTTTACTCCCTGTTTTCAACTATGGAAGTGTAGCGCCCCTGAAGCCATCAGGGAGCTACAAGGTTCTGCATCCCCTCAAGGACGCAGGGCCTTCCCCCTTGGGCCCCAGGAGACCAGTACCGGTAACACATCAGAACCCAGGTAATACCAGTTTTCCCCAACAATCCCCCATACAACGGTGCAAGGCTAGGGTCAGACCAATGGATGGCCACCTAGAGGTGGAGCCAGACCAGTCCACTAGTTGACCAGGTGGAAGAGGCAGACTGTGGAGAGAGTAGTCAGACAAGAGTAGGAGAATAGGGAAGGTGGAAGTGAGGAGACTTCCTGACTCAGGTCAACAATAACCCAGGAGAGTAGTTGCCGGTGGAATACTCCCAGAACTATGCACCAACGGGGTACAGGACCCTAGGACAGGAAAGAGCTCCAAGCCGACCTGTTAACACCTGCACAGTGAGGGGACCATCAAGGACCTCACTGACCCTACAGAATCCAAAGACTCAAGGGTACTTTACACACTGCGACATCGCTAGCGATCTCGTTAGCGATGTGAAATTCTAGATCGCAAGTGCGATCTTTTGAGATCGCACATAGGTCATTTTACGCATGTGCGATCTAGAATTTCACATCGCTAACGAGATCGCTAGCGATGTCGCAGTGTGTAAAATACCCTTAAGGCTATTTCACTGGCTAGACATTGGCTAAGAGGGGTGGCTATGTTCAATTGGTGGCACTCTAGAAAGTTTTCTATATATAGCTAATTTGCATCATTTCTCCCATGGAGCATTGCCTGAAGATACCAACTAAGTCTCGTCAATTACCAATACCTCCCTAAAAACACAAGAGGAACCAATTTAGAGTGGAGCTAATCTCCTTCAATTCAATTTGTGTGAATCAAATAAAATCTGCTGGAAATTAAAAAAACAAACCTTATACCAGGGGCGTACATTAAAACCATAGCAAAACATTTAATGGCCCCCCCCAAAAAAAACAACAATTGTCTGGGTTACACAAGATCATATCTTACAACATTACAGTCCTTACGAAGCAATTTTCCTCCTATTGAAGCCCCTAGATTCCCCTTTCATTGCACCCATAAAGTAAGATACCACCAAAAGTGCCCCATGAACAATGTATGATACCCCCACAGTTACCCTCCAAACTATACCTTACCCCCTGAACTACCCCAGCAATGGGTGGTGTCCCCCACACAGTATGATCCCTAACTCTGACCTCCATGTGGCGCCCTGGACAAGCCAGGACGTCACAGGTACTACACCAACACACCCCACACCCCGGTCAGGCACACCTAAGTCAAACAAAAACCCTTGTTGCCTCCCTCCAGGGGCTGATGTTCACACCAGGGGGTGGGCCAGGCGATTGGTCCCGCCCACCAAGGAGTTCACAGTCCTGGAGGCGGGAAAAGCGGACAGATGAGATTAGTTTGGAAGTGGAGAAGTGAGGTGGTAAAAGAGCAGTCTGAAGTTGGTCCGGGTGTGTGGCCCGGACGGAACAGCAAGGTTGGCAGACAGTGGTGACCGTCTGCAGGAGCGGCCTATTGGAGCTAGCCGTAAGGACCGTGGACGGGCGGTGGCCCGGCGGTACCGGACCAGTACACAAAGAGAAGCCAGCACCAACCGGCAGGGGCTTACGAACCCCGACAAGGCTAGGAGTCGCCGCTGAAATTGTCAAATCTGTTAGCGAAGGGAACCTCCGGGGTTTCCCAGCAGCCAAGTCCCGATAGAAGGCAACAGCTCACACCATAGAGGGAAACACAGTCACCGCCAAGGCTACAGTTCCCAGGGCCAGAGCCTGCGGGCAAAAGGGGGCTCCTTCAGCACATATCCAAGCTGGGGAGCGGGTTACCGGTGGGAACCCATTGGAACCGTCTACACTACACAGGTGCAGAGAAAGGCAGTCACCATCAACCTGCTGGGAGGAGAAACACCGCAGCTGTCTGTGGGACCCGTCCATCCAGCCGTGTGTTTTACCGGAGACTTTGTGTTCATGATTGGCTGAGTGAGTACCACCGTGCCGTGCGGCACAGCGCTGCCCCCGCGACCCTGCACCTCACCAGGCCCCGTAACCCGCCTGCCCTACATCCCTACCCCTCACCGGGCCCCGGGACAACCAACCCCCCTACCCACGGAGGGGAGAACAAACATCTAAGCTGCTCCCTGTCATCGCTCCCGGGATCCCCGTCCAGAGCAGCGGTGGTGTCACAACCTCACCACAACCGTGGGTGGCATCACGGACAATATCCCTAAACCCAAACCATTCCCCTTTTCACTCACGGGCGAGGAACGCCGCTCGAGTCCCTGGGATCCGGCCCACCGCTCGAGCCACCACCGAGCAGCAGCAGCAGTAGCAGCAGCCAGACCCGAGCAGTGGGTGAGCGCAGCGTCCCCTCCTCCGCCCGCGACATCCACATAGCCCTACATACAGTATAATGGGCTTACATACGGTATAATGGCCTCCACATCTCTTCACAACAGCCCTCATATAGCCCTCCATCAAGTATAAAGGCTCCTTATAGTCCTCTAAATATTATAAAGGCCTGCAGATAGCCCTCTGATAACTCCAGATTGTCCATGTAGTATGATGAACCCCCAATAGTCCTCCGTTTAGTATAATGGGCCCCACATTGCCTCTCATGCAGTATAATGCAGATCCCAAACCCCTCCATAAAGTATCAAGGCTCCCTCATAGCCCTTCAAATATTATAATGGCCCACAGATAACCCTCTGAGAGCCCCAGATTATCCATATGCTATACTGAATCCCCCATACTCCTCTGTTTAGTATAATGGGCCCCACATTGCCTCTCATGCAGTATAATGCAGATCCCAAACCCCTCCATAAAGTATCAAGGCTCCCTCATAGCCCTTCAAATATTATAATGGCCCGCAGATAACCCTCTGAGAGCCCCAGATTATGCATATGCTATACTGAATCCCCCATACTCCTCTGTTTAGTATAATGGGCCCCACATTGCCTTTCATATACACCGTGTGCAGAATTATTAGGCAAGTTGTATTTTAGAGGATTTTTTTTATTATTGATCAGCAACTATGATCTCAATCACCCAAAAGACTCATAAATATCAGCGCTTAATATTTTGGCAGTTGGAGGGTTTAATATTTTGGGCAGTTGGAGGGGTTAATATTTTGGCAGTTGGAGGGGTTTAGATTTGGCTTCTTAGGAGGATTCTGTTTGTGCAGGTGACTATTACTGTGCAGAATTATTAGGCAACTTAATAAAGACCAAATCTATTCCCATCACTTGTTTATTGTCACCAGGAAACCAATATAACTGCACAAAATATAGAAATAAACATTCCTGACTGCAGAAACAAAACCCCAAAAATGAGTGCCCAATATATATATACCGTATATATCGCCCCTTTCTGATGACCCTCAGCAGCCTCCATCCATAGATTCTGTCATTGCTTCATCTGTTACCATCAACATTGCGTGCAGCAGCCACCACAGCCTCCAGCCACCGCAGCCTCCAGCCACCTCTTCCTCCAGCCACCACAGCCTCCAGCCACCGCAGCCTCCAGCCACCGCAGCCTCCAGCCACCGCAGCCTCCAGCCACCGCAGCCTCCAGCCACCGCAGCCTCCAGCCACCTCTTCCTCCAGCCACCACAGCCTCCAGCCACCGCAGCCTCCAGCCACCGCAGCCTCCAGCCACCGCAGCCTCCAGCCACCGCAGCCTCCAGCCACCACAGCCTCCAGCCACCGCAGCCTCCAGCCACCGCAGCCTCCAGCCACCGCAGCCTCCAGACACCGCAGCCTCCAGACACCTCAGCCTCCAGACACCTCAGCCTCCAGACACTGCATCCTCCAGAAACCACAGCCTCCAGACTCCACAGCCTCCAGACTCCACAGCCTCCAGACTCCACAGCCTCCATCCACCGCAGCCTCCATCCACCGCAGCCTCCAGCCACCGCAGCCTCCAGCCACCACAGCCTCCAGACACCGCAGCCTCCAGACACCGCAGCCTCCAGACACCGCAGCCTCCAGACACCGCAGCCTCCAGATACCACAGCCTCCAGATACCACAGCCTCCAGATACCACAGCCTCCAGATACCACAGCCTCCAGATACCACAGCCTCCAGACTCCACAGCCTCCAGCCACCGCAGCCTCCAGCCACCGCAGCCTCCAGCCACCGCAGCCTCCAGCCACCGCAGCCTCCAGACACCTCAGCCTCCAGACACCGCATCCTCCAGCCACCAGACACCGCAGCCTCCAGCCACCACAGCCTCCAGCCATCACAGCCTCCAGCCACCACAGCCTCCAGCCACCACAGCCTCCAGACTCCACAGCCTCCAGACTCCACAGCCTCCAGACACTGTTCCCAGAGGTGTACTGTTTTTCCCTCCCTGTAGATCTCACATTTTATGAGGACCACAGGTTCTCTATGGGGTTCAGATCAGGGGAACAAGGGGGCCATGTCATTATTTTTTCCTCTTTTAGACCTTTACTGACCAGCCATGCTGTGGAGTAGTTGGATGCATGTGATGGAGCATTGTCCTGCATGAAAATCATGTTTTCTTGAACGATAGCGACTTCTTCCTGTACCATTGCCTGAAGAAGTTGTCTTCCAGAAACTGGCAGCAGGTCTGGGAGTTGAGCTTCACTCCATCCTCAACCTGGAAAGGTCCCACAAGTTGATCTTTGCTGATCCCAGCCCATACCAGTGCCCACCTCCACCTTGCTGGCGTCTGAGTCGGAGCTCTCTGCCCTTTACTGATCCAGCCTCTGGCCCATCCATCTGCCCATCAAGAGTCACTCTCATTTCATCAGTCCATAAAACCTGTGAAGAATCAGTCTTCAGATATTTCTTGGCCCGGTCTTGAGGTTTTATCTTCTGTTTCTTGGTCAGAGGTGGTGGTTTTCAGCCTTCCTTACCTTGGCCTGTCCCTGAGTACGGCACACCTTGTGCTTTTTGATACTCCAGTAATGTTGCAGCTCTGAAATATGGACAAACTGGTGGCAAATGGCATCTTGGCAGCTTCACGCTTGATTATCCGCAATTCATGGGCAGTAATTTTGCGCCTTTTTTGTCCAGCGCTTCTTGCGACCCTGTTGGCTATTTGCCATGAAACGCTTGATTGTTCGGTGATCACGCTTCAAAAGTCTGGCAATTTCCAGACTGCTGCGTCCCTCTGCAAGACATCGCACAATTGTGGACTTTTCAGAGCCAATCGCATCTCTCTTCTGACCCATTTTACCAAAGGAAAGGAAGTTGCCTAATAATTGCGCCCCCCTTATATAGGGTGTTGTGTCATTACACCGCACCCCTCCTCATTACAGAGAGGCACATCACCTGAGTTACTCATTGGTAGTTGGCTCTCAGCCTATACAGCTTGGAGTAGGACGACATGTATAAAAGTATCATGTGAGCACAATACTCATCTGCCTAATAATTCTGCACACTGTGTAGTATAATGCAGATCCCATAGCCCTCCATATATTATAATGTACCTCACATAATCCTAATTTTAATATAATGCAGCCCTAGTGACGGAGGCTTCAGATCTACCATAGCTCTTCAGCCTCATTTGCATATCAATGAAAACACTGATTTCTCAGTAACAGAAGATCGGACCGGCCTTGGAAAATTATTGCTGGATTTGTCTTAGAAAGACCTTCATGGGCATATTAATAATTTTGGAATTAAATCCTGCTGACAGATTTCCTTTAAGGGCATGTCCACAGAGGAACGAAAAAAAAAAATATGTGCTGCAAATCCGAATCTCCAGATTTAAAATTTGGATTTTGATGTAGCTTTATCCAAAATGTTACACCTTTCTGTGTAGAAAATATCCACAGCATAATAAACAGCAGGGGTAGTTTACATGTGAAAGGTTCTCCAATCTATAGCTACAAAGTTCTGACCTAAACCAGCCCCCTTCTCCATGCTTTTTTAGCAGTCAGTCGGCCCCCTTCACACATTTCTGTTCCACTTTTTCCTATGTCAGACATAAACCAGCAGCAGACAGAGTCGGTTGTATGTATCAGTATGTTATGGAATTGTCTTCTACGCGATTGTCTCCTTCTCAACCTTTTTTAGCAGTCAGTCCCCTTCACATATTTATGTTTCTCTTTTTCTGTCGGATGCAAACCAGCAGCGGACTGAGTCTGTCGTATCTCTCGGTATGTTATGGAATTGACTTTCATGCGATTGTTTCCTTTTCAACCTTTTTTAGCAATCAGACAGCCCCCTTCACAAATTTCTGTATCGGAAACAAACAAGCAGTGGACACAGTCAGCCCCTTCACACATTTCTGTTCCCCTTTTTCCTATGTCGGACACAAACAAGCAGTGGACACAGTCAGCCCCTTCACACATTTCTGTTCCCCTTTTTCCTATGTCGGACACAAACAAGCAGTGGACACAGTCAGCCCCCTTCACACATTTCTGTTCCACTTTTTCCCATGTCGGACACAAACCAGCAGTGGACACAGTCAGCCCCTCACACATTTCTGTTCCACTTTTCCTATGTCGGACACAAACAAGCAGTGGACACAGTCAGCCCCTTCACACATTTCTGTTCCACTTTTTCCTATGTCGGACACAAACAAGCAGTGGACACAGTCAGCCCCTTCACACATTTCTGTTCCACTTTTTCCCATGTCGGACACAAACAAGCAGTGGACACAGTCAGCCCCTTCACACATTTCTGTTCCCCTTTTTCCTATGTCGGACACAAACAAGCAGTGGACACAGTCAGCCCCTTCACACATTTCTGTTCTACTTTTCCTATGTCGGACACAAACAAGCAGTGGACACAGTCAGCCCCTTCACACATTTCTGTTCCACTTTTCCTATGTTGGACACAAACAAGCAGTGGACACAGTCAGCCCCTTCACACATTTCTGTTCCCCTTTTTCCTATGTCGGACACAAACAAGCAGTGGACACAGTCAGCCCCTTCACACATTTCTGTTCCCCTTTTTCCTATGTCGGACACAAACAAGCAGTGGACACAGTCAGCCCCTTCACACATTTCTGTTCCCCTTTTTCCTATGTCGGACACAAACAAGCAGTGGACACAGTCAGCCCCTTCACACATTTCTGTTCCACTTTTTCCCATGTCGGACACAAACAAGCAGTGGACACAGTCAGCCCCTTCACACATTTCTGTTCTACTTTTCCTATGTCGGACACAAACAAGCAGTGGACACAGTCAGCCCCTTCACACATTTCTGTTCCACTTTTTCCTATGTTGGACACAAACAAGCAGTGGACACAGTCAGCCCCTTCACACATTTCTGTTCTACTTTTCCTATGTCGGACACAAACAAGCAGTGGACACAGTCAGCCCCTTCACACATTTCTGTTCCACTTTTCCTATGTCGGACACAAACAAGCAGTGGACACAGTCAGCCCCTTCACACATTTCTGTTCCACTTTTTCCTATGTTGGACACAAACAAGCAGTGGACACAGTCAGCCCCTTCACACATTTCTGTTCCACTTTTTCCCATGTCGGACACAAACAAGCAGTGGACACAGTCAGCCCCTTCACACATTTCTGTTCCACTTTTCCTATGTTGGACACAAACAAGCAGTGGACACAGTCAGCACCTTCACACATTTCTGTTCCACTTTTCCTATGTCGGACACAAACAAGCAGTGGACACAGTCAGCCCCTTCACACATTTCTGTTCTACTTTTCCTATGTCGGACACAAACAAGCAGTGGACACAGTCAGCCCCTTCACACATTTCTGTTCCACTTTTCCTATGTCGGACACAAACAAGCAGTGGACACAGTCAGCCCCTTCACACATTTCTGTTCTACTTTTCCTATGTCGGACACAAACAAGCAGTGGACACAGTCAGCCCCTTCACACATTTCTGTTCCACTTTTCCTATGTCGGACACAAACAAGCAGTGGACACAGTCAGCCCCTTCACACATTTCTGTTCTACTTTTCCTATGTCGGACACAAACAAGCAGTGGACACAGTCAGCCCCTTCACACATTTCTGTTCCACTTTTCCTATGTCGGACACAAACAAGCAGTGGACACAGTCAGCCCCTTCACACATTTCTGTTCCACTTTTCCTATGTCGGACACAAACAAGCAGTGGACACAGTCAGCCCCTTCACACATTTCTGTTCCCCTTTTCCTATGTCGGACACAAACCAGCAGTGGACACAGTCAGCCCCTTCACACATTTCTGTTCCTCTTTTTCCTATGTCGGACACAAACAAGCAGTGGACACAGTCATCCCCTTCACACATTTCTGTTCCTCTTTTTCCTATGTCAGACACAAACAAGCAGTGGACACAGTCAGCCCCTTCACACATTTCTGTTCCACTTTTTCCTATGTCGGACACAAACAACCAGTGGACACAGTCAGCCCCTTCACACATTTCTGTTCCACTTTTTCCTATGTCGGACACAAACAAGCAGTGGACACAGTCAGCCCCTTCACACATTTCTGTTCCACTTTTTCCTATGTCGGACACAAACAAGCAGTGGACACAGTCAGCCCCTTCACACATTTCTGTTCCCCTTTTCCTACGTCGGACACAAACAAGCAATGGACACAGTCAGCCCCCTTCACACATTTCTGTTCCCCTTTTTCCTATGTCGGACACAAACAAGCAGTGGACACAGTCAGCCCCTTCACACATTTCTGTTCCACTTTTCCTATGTCGGACACAAACAAGCAGTGGACACAGTCAGCCCCTTCACACATTTCTGTTCCCCTTTTTCCTATGTCGGACACAAACAAGCAGTGGACACAGTCAGCCCCTTCACACATTTCTGTTCCACTTTTCCTATGTCGGACACAAACAAGCAGTGGACACAGTCATCCCCTTCACACATTTCTGTTCCTCTTTTTCCTATGTCAGACACAAACAAGCAGTGGACACAGTCAGCCCCTTCACACATTTCTGTTCCACTTTTTCCTATGTCGGACACAAACAACCAGTGGACACAGTCAGCCCCTTCACACATTTCTGTTCCACTTTTTCCTATGTCGGACACAAACAAGCAGTGGACACAGTCAGCCCCTTCACACATTTCTGTTCCCCTTTTCCTACGTCGGACACAAAAAAGCAATGGACACAGTCAGCCCCTTCACACATTTCTGTTCCACTTTTCCTATGTCGGACACAAACAAGCAGTGGACACAGTCAGCCCCTTCACACATTTCTGTTCCACTTTTCCTATGTCGGACACAAACAAGCAGTGGACACAGTCAGCCCCTTCACACATTTCTGTTCCCCTTTTTCCTATGTCGGACACAAACAAGCAGTGGACACAGTCAGCCCCTTCACACATTTCTGTTCCACTTTTCCCCATGTCGGACACAAACAAGCAGTGGACACAGTCAGCCCCTTCACACATTTCTGTTCCACTTTTCCCCATGTCGGACACAAACAAGCAGTGGACACAGTCAGCCCCTTCACACATTTCTGTGCCACTTTTCCCCATGTCGGACACAAACAAGCAGTGGACACAGTCAGCCCCTTCACACATTTCTGTTCCACTTTTCCTATGTCGGACACAAACAAGCAGCGGACACAGTCATCCCCTTCACACATTTTTGTTCCACTTTTCCTATGTCGGACACCAACAAGCAGTGGACACAGTCAGCCCCTTCACACATTTCTGTTCCCCTTTTTCTATGTCAGACACAAACAAGCAGTGGACACAGTCAGCCCCTTCACACATTTCTGTTCCACTTTTCCTATGTCAGACACAAACAAGCAGTGGACACAGTCAGCCCCTTCACACATTTCTGTTCCCCTTTTTCCTATGTCAGACACAAACAAGCAGTGGACACAGTCAGCCCCTTCACACATTTCTGTTCCACTTTTCCTATGTCGGACACAAACAAGCAGCGGACACAGTCAGCCCCTTCACACATTTCTGTTCCACTTTTCCTATGTCGGACACAAACAAGCAGTGGACACAGTCAGCCCCTTCACACATTTCTGTTCCACGTTTCCTATGTCGGACACAAACAAGCAGTGGACACAGTCAGCCCCCTTCACACATTTCTGTTCCCCTTTTCCTATGTCGGACACAAACAAGCAGTGGACACAGTCAGCCCCTTCACACATTTCTGTTCCTCTTTTTCCTATGTCGGACACAAACAAGCAGTGGACACAGTCAGCCCCTTCACACATTTCTGTTCCACGTTTCCTATGTCGGACACAAACAAGCAGTGGACCCAGTCAGCCCCTTCACACATTTCTGTTCCCCTTTTCCTATGTCGGACACAAACAAGCAGTGGACACAGTCAGCCCCTTCACACATTTCTGTTCCTTTTTTTCCTATGTCGGACACAAACAAGCAGTGGACACAGTCAGCCCCTTCACACGTTTCTGTTCCTCTTTTCCTATGTCGGACACAAACAAGCAGTGGACACAGTCAGCCCCTTCACACATTTCTGTTCCCCTTTTCCTATGTCGGACACAAACAAGCAGTGGACACAGTCAGCCCCTTCACACATTTCTGTTCCTTTTTTTCCTATGTCGGACACAAACAAGCAGTGGACACAGTCAGCCCCTTCACACATTTCTGTTCCTCTTTTTCCTATGTCGGACACAAACAAGCAGTGGACACAGTCAGCCCCCTTCACACATTTCTGTTCCCCTTTTCCTATGTCGGACACAAACAAGCAGTGGACACAGTCAGCCCCTTCACACATTTCTGTTCCACTTTTTTCTATGTCGGACACAAACAAGCAGTGGACACAGTCAGCCCCTTCACACATTTCTGTTCCACTTTTTCCTACGTCGGACACAAACAAGCAGTGGACACAGTCAGCCCCTTCACACATTTCTGTTCCACTTTTCCTAAGTCAGACACAAACAAGCAGTGGACACAGTCAGCCCCTTCACACATTTCTGTTCCACTTTTTCCTATGTCGGACACAAACAAGCAGTGGACACAGTCAGCCCCTTCACACATTTCTGTTCCACTTTTCCTATGTCGGACACAAACAAGCAGTGGACACAGTCAGCCCCTTCACACATTTCTGTTCCTCTTTTCCTATGTCGGACACAAACAAGCAGTGGACACAGTCAGCCCCTTCACACATTTCTGTTCCTCTTTTCCTATGTCGGACACAAACAAGCAGTGGACACAGTCAGCCCCTTCACACATTTCTGTTCCACTTTTTCCTATGTCGGACACAAACAAGCAGTGGACACAGTCAGCCCCTTCACACATTTCTGTTCCTCTTTTCCTAAGTCAGACACAAACAAGCAGTGGACACAGTCAGCCCCTTCACACATTTCTGTTCCACTTTTCCCCATGTCGGACACAAACAAGCAGTGGACACAGTCAGCCCCTTCACACATTTCTGTTCCACTTTTCCTATGTCGGACACAAACAAGCAGCGGACACAGTCAGCCCCTTCACACATTTCTGTTCCACTTTTCCCCATGTCGGACACAAACAAGCAGTGGACACAGTCAGCCCCTTCACACATTTCTGTTCCACTTTTCCCCATGTCGGACACAAACAAGCAGTGGACACAGTCATCCCCTTCACACATTTCTGTTCCACTTTTCCTATGTCGGACACAAACAAGCAGTGGACACAGTCAGCCCCTTCACACATTTCTGTTCCTCTTTTCCTATGTCGGACACAAACAAGCAGTGGACACAGTCAGCCCCTTCACACATTTCTGTTCCTCTTTTCCTATGTCGGACACAAACAAGCAGTGGACACAGTCAGCCCCTTCACACATTTCTGTTCCTCTTTTCCTAAGTCAGACACAAACAAGCAGCGGATACAGTCAGCCCCTTCACACATTTCTGTTCCACTTTTCCCCATGTCGGACACAAACAAGCAGTGGACACAGTCATCCCCTTCACACATTTCTGTTCCACTTTTCCTATGTCGGACACCAACAAGCAGTGGACACAGTCAGCCCCTTCACACATTTCTGTTCCCCTTTTTCCTATGTCAGACACAAACAAGCAGTGGACACAGTCAGCCCCTTCACACATTTCTGTTCCTCTTTTTCCTATGTCGGACACAAACAAGCAGCGGACACAGTCAGCCCCTTCACACATTTCTGTTCCTCTTTTTCCTATGTCGGACACAAACAAGCAGCGGACACAGTCAGCCCCTTCACACATTTCTGTTCCTCTTTTTCCTATGTCGGACACAAACAAGCAGTGGACACAGTCAGCCCCCTTCACACATTTCTGTTCCCCTTTTCCTATGTCGGACACAAACAAGCAGCGGACACAGTCAGCCCCTTCACACATTTCTGTTCCTCTTTTTCCTATGTCGGACACAAACAAGCAGCGGACACAGTCAGCCCCTTCACACATTTCTGTTCCTCTTTTTCCTATGTCGGACACAAACAAGCAGTGGACACAGTCAGCCCCCTTCACTCATTTCTGTTCCCCTTTTCCTATGTCGGACACAAACAAGCAGTGGACACAGTCAGCCCCCTTCACACATTTCTGTTCCCCTTTTCCTATGTCGGACACAAACAAGCAGTGGACACAGTCAGCCCCTTCACACATTTCTGTTCTACTTTTCCTGTCGGACACAAACAAGCAGTGGACACAGTCAGCCCCTTCACACATTTCTGTTCCACTTTTCCTATGTCGGACACAAACAAGCAGTGGACACAGTCAGCCCCTTCACACATTTCTGTTCCACTTTTCCTATGTTGGACACAAACAAGCAGTGGACACAGTCAGCCCCTTCACACATTTCTGTTCCACTTTTTCCTATGTCGGACACAAACAAGCAGTGGACACAGTCAGCCCCTTCACACATTTCTGTTCCACTTTTCCTATGTGGGATACAAACAAGCAGTGGACACAGTCAGCCCCTTCACACATTTCTGTTCCACTTTTCCTATGTCGGACACAAACAAGCAGTGGACACAGTCAGCCCCTTCACACATTTCTGTTCCACTTTTCCTATGTGGGATACAAACAAGCAGTGGACACAGTCAGCCCCTTCACACATTTCTGTTCCACTTTTCCTATGTCGGACACAAACAAGCAGCGGACACAGTCAGCCCCTTCACACATTTCTGTTCCACTTTTTCCTATGTCGGACACAAACAAGCAGCGGACACAGTCAGCCCCTTCACACATTTCTGTTCCACTTTTTCCTATGTCGGACACAAACAAGCAGTGGACACAGTCAGCCCCTTCACACATTTCTGTTCCACTTTTCCTATGTGGGATACAAACAAGCAGTGGACACAGTCAGCCCCTTCACACATTTCTGTTCCACTTTTCCTATGTCGGACACAAACAAGCAGTGGACACAGTCAGCCCCTTCACACATTTCTGTTCCACTTTTTCCTATGTCGGACACAAACAAGCAGTGGACACAGTCAGCCCCTTCACACATTTCTGTTCCACTTTTCCTATGTCGGACACAAACAAGCAGTGGACACAGTCAGCCCCTTCACACATTTCTGTTCCACTTTTCCTATGTCGGACACAAACAAGCAGTGGACACAGTCAGCCCCTTCACACATTTCTGTTCCACTTTTCCTATGTTGGACACAAACAAGCAGTGGACACAGTCAGCCCCTTCACACATTTCTGTTCCACTTTTCCTATGTCGGACACAAACAAGCAGTGGACACAGTCAGCCCCTCACACATTTCTGTTCCACTTTTCCTATGTCGGACACAAACAAGCAGTGGACACAGTCAGCCCCTTCACACATTTCTGTTCCACTTTTCCTATGTCGGACACAAACAAGCAGTGGACACAGTCAGCCCCTTCACACATTTCTGTTCCACTTTTCCTATGTCGGACACAAACAAGCAGTGGACACAGTCAGCCCCTTCACACATTTCTGTTCCACTTTTCCTATGTCGGACACAAACAAGCAGTGGACACAGTCAGCCCCTTCACACATTTCTGTTCTACTTTTCCTATGTCGGACACAAACAAGCAGTGGACACAGTCAGCCCCTTCACACATTTCTGTTCCACTTTTCCTATGTTGGACACAAACAAGCAGTGGACACAGTCAGCCCCTTCACACATTTCTGTTCCACTTTTTCCTATGTCGGACACAAACAAGCAGTGGACACAGTCAGCCCCCTTCACACATTTCTGTTCCACTTTTCCTATGTCGGACACAAACAAGCAGTGGACACAGTCAGCCCCTTCACACATTTCTGTTCCACTTTTCCTACGTCGGACACAAACAAGCAATGGACACAGTCAGCCCCTTCACACATTTCTGTTCCACTTTTCCTATGTCGGACACAAACAAGCAGTGGACACAGTCAGCCCCTTCACACATTTCTGTTCCACTTTTCCTATGTCGGACACAAACAAGCAGTGCACACAGTCAGCCCCTTCACACATTTCTGTTCCCCTTTTTCCTATGTCGGACACAAACAAGCAGTGGACACAGTCAGCCCCTTCACACATTTCTGTTCCACTTTTCCTATGTTGGACACAAACAAGCAGTGGACACAGTCAGCCCCTTCACACATTTCTGTTCCACTTTTCCTATGTTGGACACAAACAAGCAGTGGACACAGTCAGCCCCTTCACACATTTCTGTTCTACTTTTCCTATGTCGGACACAAACAAGCAGTGGACACAGTCAGCCCCTTCACACATTTCTGTTCCACTTTTCCTATGTCGGACACAAACAAGCAGTGGACACAGTCAGCCCCTTCACACATTTCTGTTCCCCTTTTTCCTATGTCGGACACAAACAAGCAGTGGACACAGTCAGCCCCTTCACACATTTCTGTTCCACTTTTTCCTATGTCAGACATAAACCAGCAGCAGACAGAGTCGGTTGTATGTATCAGTATGTTATGGAATTGTCTTCTACGCGATTGTCTCCTTCTCAACCTTTTTTAGCAGTCAGTCAGCCCCCATTCACATATTTATGTTTCTCTTTTTCTGTCGGATGCAAACCAGCGGCGGACTGAGTCTGTCGTATCTTTCGGTATGTTATGGAATTGACTTTCATGCGATTGTTTCCTTTTCAACCTTTTTTAGCAATCAGACAGCCCCCTTCACAAATTTCTGTATCGGAAACAAACAAGCAGTGGACACAGTCAGCCCCTTCACACATTTCTGTTCCACTTTTTCCTATGTCGGACACAAACAAGCAGTGGACACAGTCAGCCCCTTCACACATTTCTGTTCCACTTTTCCTATGTCGGACACAAACAAGCAGTGGACACAGTCAGCCCCTTCACACATTTCTGTTCCACTTTTCCTATGTCGGACACAAACAAGCAGTGGACACAGTCAGCCCCTTCACACATTTCTGTTCTACTTTTCCTATGTCGGACACAAACAAGCAGTGGACACAGTCAGCCCCTTCACACATTTCTGTTCCACTTTTCCTATGTCGGACACAAACAAGCAGTGGACACAGTCAGCCCCTTCACACATTTCTGTTCCACTTTTCCTATGTCGGACACAAACAAGCAGTGGACACAGTCAGCCCCTTCACACATTTCTGTTCCACTTTTCCTATGTTGGACACAAACAAGCAGTGGACACAGTCAGCCCCTTCACACATTTCTGTTCCACTTTTCCTATGTCGGACACAAACAAGCAGTGGACACAGTCAGCCCCTTCACACATTTCTGTTCCACTTTTTCCTATGTCGGACACAAACAAGCAATGGACACAGTCAGCCCCTTCACACATTTCTGTTCCACTTTTCCTATGTCGGACACAAACAAGCAGTGGACACAGTCAGCCCCTTCACACATTTCTGTTCCACTTTTCCTATGTCGGACACAAACAAGCAGTGGACACAGTCAGCCCCTTCACACATTTCTGTTCCTCTTTTTCCTATGTCAGACACAAACAAGCAGTGGACACAGTCAGCCCCTTCACACATTTCTGTTCCACTTTTTCCTATGTCGGACACAAACAACCAGTGGACACAGTCAGCCCCTTCACACATTTCTGTTCCACTTTTCCTACGTCGGACACAAACAAGCAATGGACACAGTCAGCCCCTTCACACATTTCTGTTCCACTTTTCCTATGTCGGACACAAACAAGCAGTGGACACAGTCAGCCCCTTCACACATTTCTGTTCTACTTTTCCTATGTCGGACACAAACAAGCAGTGGACACAGTCAGCCCCTTCACACATTTCTGTTCCACTTTTCCTATGTCGGACAGAAACAAGCAGTGGACACAGTCAGCCCCTTCACACATTTCTGTTCCACTTTTCCTATGTTGGACACAAACAAGCAGTGGACACAGTCAGCCCCTTCACACATTTCTGTTCCACTTTTCCTATGTCGGACACAAACAAGCAGTGGACACAGTCAGCCCCTTCACACATTTCTGTTCCACTTTTCCTATGTTGGACACAAACAAGCAGTGGACACAGTCAGCCCCTTCACACATTTCTGTTCCACTTTTCCTATGTTGGACACAAACAAGCAGTGGACACAGTCAGCCCCTTCACACATTTCTGTTCCACTTTTCCTATGTCGGACACAAACAACCAGTGGACACAGTCAGCCCCTTCACACATTTCTGTTCCACTTTTCCTACGTCGGACACAAACAAGCAATGGACACAGTCAGCCCCTTCACACATTTCTGTTCCACTTTTCCTATGTCGGACACAAACAAGCAGTGGACACAGTCAGCCCCTTCACACATTTCTGTTCTACTTTTCCTATGTCGGACACAAACAAGCAGTGGACACAGTCAGCCCCTTCACACATTTCTGTTCCACTTTTCCTATGTCGGACACAAACAAGCAGTGGACACAGTCAGCCCCTTCACACATTTCTGTTCCACTTTTCCTATGTTGGACACAAACAAGCAGTGGACACAGTCAGCCCCTTCACACATTTCTGTTCCACTTTTTCTATGTCGGACACAAACAAGCAGCGGACACAGTCAGCCCCTTCACACATTTCTGTTCCCCTTTTCCTATGTCGGACACAAACAAGCAGTGGACACAGTCAGCCCCTTCACACATTTCTGTTCCACTTTTTCCTATGTCGGACACAAACAAGCAGTGGACACAGTCAGCCCCTTCACACATTTCTGTTCCCCTTTTCCTATGTCGGACACAAACAAGCAGTGGACACAGTCAGCCCCTTCACACATTTCTGTTCCACTTTTCCTATGTCGGACACAAACAAGCAGTGGACACAGTCAGCCCCTTCCCACATTTCTGTTCCCCTTTTTCCTATGTCGGACACAAACAAGCAGTGGACACAGTCAGCCCCTTCACACATTTCTGTTCCACTTTTCCTATGTCGGACACAAACAAGCAGTGGACACAGTCAGCCCCTTCCCACATTTCTGTTCCCCTTTTTCCTATGTCGGACACAAACAAGCAGTGGACACAGTCAGCCCCTTCACACATTTCTGTTCCACTTTTCCTATGTCGGACACAAACAAGCAGTGGACACAGTCAGCCCCTTCCCACATTTCTGTTCCCCTTTTTCCTATGTCGGACACAAACAAGCAGTGCACACAGTCAGCCCCTTCACACATTTCTGTTCCACTTTTCCTATGTCGGACACAAACCAGCAGTGGACACAGTCAGCCCCTTCACACATTTCTGTTGTACTTTTCCTATGTCGGACACAAACAAGCAGTGGACACAGTCAGCCCCTTCACACATTTCTGTTCCACTTTTCCTATGTCGGACACAAACAAGCAGCGGACACAGTCATCCCCTTCACACATTTCTGTTCCACTTTTCCTATGTTGGACACAAACAAGCAGTGGACACAGTCAGCCCCTTCACACATTTCTGTTCCACTTTTCCTATGTCGGACACAAACAAGCAGTGGACACAGTCAGCCCCTTCACACATTTCTGTTCCACTTTTCCTATGTCGGACACAAACAAGCAGTGGACACAGTCAGCCCCTTCACACATTTCTGTTCCCCTTTTTCCTATGTCGGACACAAACAAGCAGTGGACACAGTCAGCCCCTTCACACATTTCTGTTCCACTTTTCCTATGTTGGACACAAACAAGCAGTGGACACAGTCAGCCCCTTCACACATTTCTGTTCCCCTTTTTCCTATGTCGGACACAAACAAGCAGTGGACACAGTCAGCCCCTTCACACATTTCTGTTCCCCTTTTCCTACGTCGGACACAAACAAGCAATGGACACAGTCAGCCCCCTTCACACATTTCTGTTCCCCTTTTTCCTATGTCGGACACAAACAAGCAGTGGACACAGTCAGCCCCTTCACACATTTCTGTTCCACTTTTCCTATGTCGGACACAAACAAGCAGTGGACACAGTCAGCCCCTTCACACATTTCTGTTCCCCTTTTTCCTATGTCGGACACAAACAAGCAGTGGACACAGTCAGCCCCTTCACACATTTCTGTTCCACTTTTCCCCATGTCGGACACAAACAAGCAGTGGACACAGTCAGCCCCTTCACACATTTCTGTTCCACTTTTCCCCATGTCGGACACAAACAAGCAGTGGACACAGTCAGCCCCTTCACACATTTCTGTTCCACTTTTCCTACGTCGGACACAAACAAGCAGTGGACACAGTCAGCCCCTTCACACATTTCTGTTCCACTTTTTCCTATGTCGGACACAAACAAGCAGTGGACACAGTCAGCCCCTTCACACATTTCTGTTACCCTTTTTCCTATGTCGGACACAAACAAGCAGTGGACACAGTCAGCCCCTTCACACATTTCTGTTCCACTTTTCCGATGTCGGACACAAACAAGCAGTGGACACAGTCAGCCCCTTCACACATTTCTGTTCCCCTTTTTCCTATGTCGGACACAAACAAGCAGTGGACACAGTCAGCCCCTTCACACATTTCTGTTACACTTTTCCCCATGTCGGACACAAACAAGCAGTGGACACAGTCAGCCCCTTCACACATTTCTGTTCCACTTTTCCCCATGTCGGACACAAACAAGCAGTGGACACAGTCAGCCCCTTCACACATTTCTGTTCCACTTTTCCCCATGTCGGACACAAACAAGCAGTGGACACAGTCAGCCCCTTCACACATTTCTGTTCCACTTTTCCCCATGTCGGACACAAACAAGCAGTGGACACAGTCAGCCCCTTCACACATTTCTGTTCCACTTTTCCCCATGTCGGACACAAACAAGCAGTGGACACAGTCAGCCCCTTCACACATTTCTGTTCCACTTTTCCCCATGTCGGACACAAACAAGCAGTGGACACAGTCAGACCCTTCACACATTTCTGTTCCACTTTTCCCCATGTCGGACACAAACAAGCAGTGGACACAGTCAGCCCCTTCACACATTTCTGTTCCACTTTTCCTATGTCGGACACAAACAAGCAGCGGACACAGTCATCCCCTTCACACATTTCTGTTCCACTTTTCCTATGTCGGACACCAACAAGCAGTGGACACAGTCAGCCCCTTCACACATTTCTGTTCCCCTTTTTCCTATGTCAGACACAAACAAGCAGTGGACACAGTCAGCCCCTTCACACATTTCTGTTCCACTTTTCCTATGTCAGACACAAACAAGCAGTGGACACAGTCAGCCCCCTTCACACATTTCTGTTCCTCTTTTTCCTATGTCGGACACAAACAAGCAGTGGACACAGTCAGCCCCTTCACACATTTCTGTTCCTCTTTTTCCTATGTCGGACACAAACAAGCAGTGGACACAGTCAGCCCTCTTCACACATTTCTGTTCCACTTTTTCCTATGTCGGACACAAACAGGCAGTGGACACAGTCAGCCCCTTGACACATTTCTGTTCCTCTTTTTCCTATGTCGGACACAAACAAGCAGTGGACACAGTCAGCCCCTTCACACATTTCTGTTCCACGTTTCCTATGTCGGACACAAACAAGCAGTGGACACAGTCAGCCCCCTTCACACATTTCTGTTCCCCTTTTCCTATGTCGGACACAAACAAGCAGTGGACACAGTCAGCCCCTTCACACATTTCTGTTCCTCTTTTTCCTATGTCGGACACAAACAAGCAGTGGACACAGTCAGCCCCTTCACACATTTCTGTTCCCCTTTTCCTATGTCGGACACAAACAAGCAGTGGACACAGTCAGCCCCCTTCACACATTTCTGTTCCCCTTTTCCTATGTCGGACACAAACAAGCAGTGGACACAGTCAGCCCCTTCACACATTTCTGTTCCTCTTTTTCCTATGTCGGACACAAACAAGCAGCGGACACAGTCAGCCCCTTCACACATTTCTGTTCCACTTTTCCTATGTCGGACACAAACAAGCAGTGGACACAGTCAGCCCCCTTCACACATTTCTGTTCCCCTTTTCCTATGTCGGACACAAACAAGCAGTGGACACAGTCAGCCCCTTCACACATTTCTGTTCCTCTTTTTCCTATGTCGGACACAAACAAGCAGTGGACACAGTCAGCCCCCTTCACACATTTCTGTTCCTCTTTTTCCTATGTCGGACACAAACAAGCAGTGGACACAGTCAGCCCCTTCACACATTTCTGTTCCACTTTTTTCTATGTCGGACACAAACAAGCAGTGGACACAGTCAGCCCCTTCACACATTTCTGTTCCACTTTTTCCTACGTCGGACACAAACAAGCAGTGGACACAGTCAGCCCCTTCACACATTTCTGTTCCACTTTTTCCTATGTCAGACACAAACAAGCAGTGGACACAGTCAGCCCCTTCACACATTTCTGTTCCACTTTTCCTAAGTCAGACACAAACAAGCAGTGGACACAGTCAGCCCCTTCACACATTTCTGTTCCTCTTTTCCTAAGTCAGACACAAACAAGCAGTGGACACAGTCAGCCCCTTCACACATTTCTGTTCCACTTTTTCCTATGTCGGACACAAACAAGCAGTGGACACAGTCAGCCCCTTCACACATTTCTGTTCCACTTTTTCCTATGTCAGACACAAACAAGCAGTGGACACAGTCAGCACCTTCACACATTTCTGTTCCTCTTTTCCTAAGTCAGACACAAACAAGCAGTGGACACAGTCAGCCCCTTCACACATTTCTGTTCCACTTTTTCCTATGTCGGACACAAACAAGCAGCGGACACAGTCAGCCCCTTCACACATTTCTGTTCCTCTTTTCCTACGTCGGACACAAACAAGCAGTGGACACAGTCAGCACCTTCACACATTTCTGTTCCTCTTTTCCTAAGTCAGACACAAACAAGCAGTGGACACAGTCAGCCCCTTCACACATTTCTGTTCCACTTTTTCCTATGTCGGACACAAACAAGCAGTGGACACAGTCAGCCCCTTCACACATTTCTGTTCCACTTTTTCCTATGTCGGACACAAACAAGCAGTGGACACAGTCAGCCCCTTCACACATTTCTGTTCCACTTTTTCCTATGTCAGACACAAACAAGCAGTGGACACAGTCAGCCCCTTCACACATTTCTGTTCCACTTTTCCTATGTTGGACACAAACAAGCAGTGGACACAGTCAGCCCCTTCACACATTTCTGTTCCACTTTTTCCTATGTCGGACACAAACAAGCAGCGGACACAGTCAGCCCCTTCACACATTTCTGTTCCTCTTTTCCTACGTCGGACACAAACAAGCAGTGGACACAGTCAGCCCCTTCACACATTTCTGTTCCACTTTTCCTATGTCGGACACAAACAAGCAGCGGACACAGTCAGCGCCTTCACACATTTCTGTTCCCCTTTTTCCTATGTCAGACACAAACAAGCAGTGGACACAGTCAGCCCCTTCACACATTTCTGTTCCACTTTTCCTATGTCGGACACCAACAAGCAGTGGACACAGTCAGCCCCTTCACACATTTCTGTTCCCCTTTTTCCTATGTCAGACACAAACAAGCAGTGGACACAGTCAGCCCCTTCACACATTTCTGTTCCACTTTTCCTATGTCAGACACAAACAAGCAGTGGACACAGTCAGCCCCTTCACACATTTCTGTTCCTCTTTTTCCTATGTCGGACACAAACAAGCAGCGGACACAGTCAGCCCCTTCACACATTTCTGTTCCTCTTTTTCCTATGTCGGACACAAACAAGCAGTGGACACAGTCAGCCCCTTCACACATTTCTGTTCCACTTTTCCCCATGTCGGACACAAACAAGCAGCGGACACAGTCAGCCCCCTTCACACATTTCTGTTCCCCTTTTCCTATGTCGGACACAAACAAGCAGTGGACACAGTCAGCCCCTTCACACATTTCTGTTCCTCTTTTTCCTATGTCGGACACAAAAAAGCAGTGGACACAGTCAGCCCCCTTCACACATTTCTGTTCCACTTTTTCCTATGTCGGACACAAAAAAGCAGTGGACACAGTCAGCCCCCTTCACACATTTCTGTTCCTCTTTTTCCTATGTCGGACACAAACAAGCAGTGGACACAGTCAGCCCCCTTCACACATTTCTGTTCCTCTTTTTCCTATGTCGGACACAAACAAGCAGTGGACACAGTCAGCCCCTTCACACATTTCTGTTCCACTTTTCCTATGTCGGACACAAACAAGCAGCGGACACAGTCAGCCCCTTCACACATTTCTGTTCCCCTTTTCCTATGTCGGACACAAACAAGCAGCGGACACAGTCAGCCCCCTTCACACATTTCTGTTCCTCTTTTTCCTATGTCGGACACAAACAAGCAGTGGACACAGTCAGCCCCTTCACACATTTCTGTTCCACTTTTCCTATGTCGGACACAAACAAGCAGTGGACACAGTCAGCCCCTTCACACATTTCTGTTCCACTTTTTCCTATGTCGGACACAAAAAAGCAGTGGACACAGTCAGCCCCCTTCACACATTTCTGTTCCTCTTTTTCCTATGTCGGACACAAACAAGCAGTGGACACAGTCAGCCCCCTTCACACATTTCTGTTCCTCTTTTTCCTATGTCGGACACAAACAAGCAGTGGACACAGTCAGCCCCTTCACACATTTCTGTTCCACTTTTCCTATGTCGGACACAAACAAGCAGCGGACACAGTCAGCCCCTTCACACATTTCTGTTCCCCTTTTCCTATGTCGGACACAAACAAGCAGTGGACCCAGTCAGCCCCCTTCACACATTTCTGTTCCACTTTTTTCTATGTCGGACACAAACAAGCAGTGGACACAGTCAGCCCCTTCACACATTTCTGTTCCTCTTTTTCCTATGTCGGACACAAACAAGCAGTGGACACAGTCAGCCCCTTCACACATTTCTGTTCCACTTTTTTCTATGTCGGACACAAACAAGCAGTGGACACAGTCAGCCCCTTCACACATTTCTGTTCCACTTTTTCCTACGTCGGACACAAACAAGCAGTGGACACAGTCAGCCCCTTCACACATTTCTGTTCCACTTTTTCCTATGTCAGACACAAACAAGCAGTGGACACAGTCAGCCCCTTCACACATTTCTGTTCCACTTTTCCTAAGTCAGACACAAACAAGCAGTGGACACAGTCAGCCCCTTCACACATTTCTGTTCCTCTTTTCCTAAGTCAGACACAAACAAGCAGTGGACACAGTCAGCCCCTTCACACATTTCTGTTCCACTTTTTCCTATGTCGGACACAAACAAGCAGCGGACACAGTCAGCCCCTTCACACATTTCTGTTCCACTTTTTCCTACGTCGGACACAAACCAGCAGTGGACACAGTCAGCCCCTTCACACATTTCTGTTCCTCTTTTCCTATGTCGGACACAAACAAGCAGTGGACACAGTCAGCCCCTTCACACATTTCTGTTCCTCTTTTCCTACGTCGGACACAAACAAGCAGTGGACACAGTCAGCCCCTTCACACATTTCTGTTCCACTTTTCCTATGTCGGACACAAACAAGCAGTGGACACAGTCAGCCCCTTCACACATTTCTGTTCCACTTTTTCCTATGTCGGACACAAACAAGCAATGGACACAGTCAGCCCCTTCACACATTTCTGTTCCACTTTTTCCTATGTCGGACACAAACAAGCAGTGGACACAGTCAGCCCCTTCACACATTTCTGTTCCTCTTTTCCTATGTCAGACACAAACAAGCAGTGGACACAGTCAGCCCCTTCACACATTTCTGTTCCTCTTTTTCCTATGTCGGACACAAACAAGCAGTGGACACAGTCAGCCCCTTCACACATTTCTGTTCCACTTTTTCCTATGTCGGACACAAACAAGCAGTGGACACAGTCAGCCCCTTCACACATTTCTGTTCCACTTTTTCCTATGTCGGACACAAACAAGCAGTGGACACAGTCAGCCCCTTCACACATTTCTGTTCCACTTTTCCTATGTCGGACACAAACAAGCAGTGGACACAGTCAGCCCCTTTACACATTTCTGTTCCACTTTTTCCTATGTCGGACACAAACAAGCAGCGGACACAGTCAGCCCCTTCACACATTTCTGTTCCACTTTTTCCTATGTCGGACACAAACAAGCAGCGGACACAGTCAGCCCCTTCACACATTTCTGTTCCTCTTTTCCTATGTCGGACACAAACAAGCAGTGGACACAGTCAGCCCCTTCACACATTTCTGTTCCACTTTTTCCTATGTCGGCCACAAACAAGCAGTGGACACAGTCAGCCCCTTCACACATTTCTGTTCCACTTTTTCCTATGTCGGACACAAACACGCAGTGGACACAGTCAGCCCCTTCACACATTTCTGTTCCTCTTTTCCTATGTCGGACACAAACAAGCAGTGGACACAGTCAGCCCCTTCACACATTTCTGTTCCACTTTTTCCTATGTCGGCCACAAACAAGCAGTGGACACAGTCAGCCCCTTCACACATTTCTGTTCCACTTTTTCCCATGTCGGACACAAACAAGCAGTGGACACAGTCAGCCCCTTCACACATTTCTGTTCCCCTTTTTCCTATGTCGGACACAAACAAGCAGTGGACACAGTCAGCCCCTTCACACATTTCTGTTCCACTTTTTCCTATGTCAGACACAAACAAGCAGTGGACACAGTCAGCCCCTTCACACATTTCTGTTCCCCTTTTCCTATGTCGGACACAAACAAGCAGTGGACACAGTCAGCCCCTTCACACATTTCTGTTCCACTTTTCCTATGTCGGACACAAACAAGCAGTGGACACAGTCAGCCCCTTCACACATTTCTGTTCCTCTTTTCCTATGTCGGACACAAACAAGCAGTGGACACAGTCAGCCCCTTCACACATTTCTGTTCCACTTTTCCTACGTCGGACACAAACAAGCAGTGGACACAGTCAGCCCCTTCACACATTTCTGTTCCACTTTTTCCTATGTCAGACACAAACAAGCAGTGGACACAGTCAGCCCCTTCACACATTTCTGTTCCACTTTTCCTATGTCAGACACAAACAAGCAGCGGACACAGTCAGCCCCTTCACACATTTCTGTTCCTCTTTTCCTATGTCAGACACAAACAAGCAGTGGACACAGTCAGCCCCTTCACACATTTCTGTTCCACTTTTCCCCATGTCGGACACAAACAAGCAGTGGACACAGTCAGCCCCTTCACACATTTCTGTTCCACTTTTTCCTATGTCAGACACAAACAAGCAGTGGACACAGTCAGCCCCTTCACACATTTCTGTTCCTCTTTTCCTATGTCGGACACAAACAAGCAGTGGACACAGTCAGCCCCTTCACACATTTCTGTTCCACTTTTTCCTATGTCGGACACAAACAAGCAGTGGACACAGTCAGCCCCTTCACACGTTTCTGTTCCACTTTTTCCTATGTCGGACACAAACAAGCAGTGGACACAGTCAGCCCCTTCACACATTTCTGTTCCACTTTTCCTATGTCAGACACAAACAAGCAGCGGACACAGTCAGCCCCTTCACACATTTCTGTTCCCCTTTTTCCTATGTCGGACACAAACAAGCAGTGGACACAGTCAGCCCCTTCACACATTTCTGTTCCACTTTTTCCTATGTCAGACACAAACAAGCAGTGGACACAGTCAGCCCCTTCACACATTTCTGTTCCTCTTTTCCTACGTCGGACACAAACAAGCAGTGGACACAGTCAGCCCCTTCACACATTTCTGTTCCACTTTTTCCTATGTCGGACACAAACAAGCAGTGGACACAGTCAGCCCCCTTCACACATTTCTGTTCCTCTTTTCCTATGTCGGACACAAACAAGCAGTGGACACAGTCAGCCCCTTCACACATTTCTGTTCCACTTTTCCTACGTCGGACACAAACAAGCAGTGGACACAGTCAGCCCCTTCACACATTTCTGTTCCACTTTTCCTACGTCGGACACAAACAAGCAGTGGACACAGTCAGCCCCCTTCACACATTTCTGTTCCTCTTTTCCTATGTCGGACACAAACAAGCAGTGGACACAGTCAGCCCCTTCACACATTTCTGTTCCCCTTTTTCCTATGTCGGACACAAACAAGCAGTGGACACAGTCAGCCCCTTCACACGTTTCTGTTCCCCTTTTTCCTATGTCGGACACAAACAAGCAGTGGACACAGTCAGCCCCTTCACACATTTCTGTTCCACTTTTCCTACGTCGGACACAAACAAGCAGTGGACACAGTCAGCCCCTTCACACATTTCTGTTCCTCTTTTCCTACGTCGGACACAAACAATCAGTGGACACAGTCAGCTCCTTCACACATTTCTGTTCCACTTTTTCCTATGTCGGACACAAACAAGCAGTGGACACAGTCAGCCCCTTCACACATTTCTGTTCCACTTTTTCCTATGTCGGACACAAACAAGCAGTGGACACAGTCAGCCCCTTCACACATTTCTGTTCCTCTTTTCCTATGTCGGACACAAACAAGCAGTGGACACAGTCAGCCCCCTTCACACATTTCTGTTCCACTTTTTCCTATGTCGGACACAAACAAGCAGTGGACACAGTCAGCCCCTTCACACATTTCTGTTCCACTTTTCCTACGTCGGACACAAACAAGCAGTGGACACAGTTAGCCCCTTCACACATTTCTGTTCCTCTTTTCCTATGTCGGACACAAACAAGCAGTGGACACAGTCAGCCCCTTCACACATTTCTGTTCCACTTTTCCTACGTCGGACACAAACAAGCAGTGGACACAGTCAGCCCCTTCACACATTTCTGTTCCACTTTTTCCTATGTCGGACACAAACAAGCAGTGGACACAGTCAGCCCCTTCACACATTTCTGTTCCACTTTTCCTACGTCGGACACAAACAAGCAGTGGACACAGTCAGCCCCTTCACACATTTCTGTTCCTCTTTTCCTATGTCGGACACAAACAAGCAGTGGACACAGTCAGCCCCTTCACACATTTCTGTTCCACTTTTCCTACGTCGGACACAAACAAGCAGTGGACACAGCCCCCTTCACACATTTCTGTTCCACTTTTCCTACGTCGGACACAAACAAGCAGCGGACACAGTCAGCCCCTTCACACATTTCTGTTCCACTTTTCCCCATGTCGGACACAAACAAGCGGTGGACACAGTCACCCCCTTCACACATTTCTGTTCCACTTTTCCTACGTCGGACACAAACAAGCAGCGGACACAGTCAGCCCCTTCACACATTTCTGTTCCCCTTTTCCTATGTCGGACACAAACAAGCAGTGGACACAGTCAGCCCCTTCACACATTTCTGTACCACTTTTTCCCATGTCGGACACAAACAAGCAGTGGACACAGTCAGCCCCTTCACACATTTCTGTTCCACTTTTTCCTATGTCGGACACAAACAAGCAGCGGACACAGTCAGCCCCTTCACACATTTCTGTTCCACTTTTTCCTATGTCGGACACAAACAAGCTGTGGACACAGTCAGCCCCTTCACACATTTCTGTTCCACTTTTTCCTACGTCGGACACAAACAAGCAGTGGACACAGTCAGCCCCTTCACACATTTCTGTTCCACTTTTTCCCATGTCGGACACAAACAAGCAGTGGACACAGTCAGCCCCTTCACACATTTCTGTTCCACTTTTCCTATGTCGGACACAAACAAGCAGTGGACACAGTCAGCCCCTTCACACATTTCTGTTCCACTTTTTCCTACGTCGGACACAAACAAGCAGTTGACACAGTCAGCCCCTTCACACATTTCTGTTCCCCTTTTTCCTATGTCGGACACAAACAAGCAGTGGACACAGTCAGCCCCTTCACACATTTCTGTTCCACTTTTTCCTACGTCGGACACAAACAAGCAGTTGACACAGTCAGCCCCCTTCACACATTTCTGTTCCCCTTTTTCCTATGTCGGACACAAACAAGCAGTGGACACAGTCAGCCCCCTTCACACATTTCTGTTCCACTTTTTCCTATGTCGGACACAAACAAGCAGTGGACACAGTCAGCCCCTTCACACATTTCTGTTCCACTTTTTCCTACGTCGGACACAAACAAGCAGTGGACACAGTCAGCCCCTTCACACATTTCTGTTCCCCTTTTCCTATGTCGGACACAAACAAGCAGTGGACACAGTCAGCCCCTTCACACATTTCTGTTCCTGTTTTTCTGTGTCGGACACAAACAAGCAGTGGACACAGTCAGGCCCTTCACACATTTCTGTTCCACTTTTTCCTATGTCGGACACAAACAAGCAGTGGACACAGTCAGCCCCTTCACACATTTCTGTTCCTGTTTTTCTGTGTCGGACACAAACAAGCAGTGGACACAGTCAGCCCCTTCACACATTTCTGTTCCACTTTTCCTATGTCGGACACAAACAAGCAGTGGACACAGTCAGCCCCTTCACACATTTCTGTTCCACTTTTCCTATGTGGGATACAAACAAGCAGTGGACACAGTCAGCCCCTTCACACATTTCTGTTCCACTTTTTCCTATGTCGGACACAAACAAGCAGTGGACACAGTCAGCCCCTTCACACATTTCTGTTCCACTTTTTCCTATGTCGGACACAAACAAGCAGTGGACACAGTCAGGCCCTTCACACATTTCTGTTCCACTTTTTCCTATGTCGGACACCAACAAGCAGTGGACACAGTCAGCCCCTTCACACATTTCTGTTCCCCTTTTTCCTATGTCGGACACAAACAAGCAGTGGACACAGTCAGCCCCTTCACACATTTCTGTTCCACTTTTTCCTATGTCGGACACAAACAAGCAGTGGACACAGTCAGCCCCTTCACACATTTCTGTTCCACTTTTTCCTATGTCGGACACAAACAAGCAGTGGACACAGTCAGCCCCTTCACACGTTTCTGTTCCCCTTTTTCCTATGTCGGACACAAACAAGCAGTGGACACAGTCAGCCCCTTCACACATTTCTGTTCCACTTTTTCCTATGTCGGACACAAACAAGCAGTGGACACAGTCAGCCCCTTCACACATTTCTGTTCCCCTTTTCCTATGTCGGACACAAACAAGCAGTGGACACAGTCAGCCTCTTCACACATTTCTGTTCCTGTTTTTCTGTGTCGGACACAAACAAGCAGTGGACACAGTCAGCCCCTTCACACATTTCTGTTCCACTTTTTCCTATGTCGGACACAAACACGCAGTGGACACAGTCAGCCCCTTCACACATTTCTGTTCCACTTTTTTCTATGTCGGACACCAACAAGCAGTGGACACAGTCAGCCCCTTCACACATTTCTGTTCCACTTTTTCCTATGTCGGACACCAACAAGCAGTGGACACAGTCAGCCCCTTCACACATTTCTGTTCCACTTTTTCCTATGTCGGACACAAACACGCAGTGGACACAGTCAGCCCCTTCACACATTTCTGTTCCACTTTTTCCTATGTCGGACACAAACAAGCAGTGGACACAGTCAGCCCCTTCACACATTTCTGTTCCCCTTTTTCCTATGTCGGACACCAACAAGCAGTGGACACAGTTAGCCCCTTCACACATTTCTGTTCCCCTTTTTCCTATGTCGGACACAAACAAGCAGCGGACACAGTCAGCCCCTTCACACATTTCTGTTACACTTTTTCCTATGTCGGACACCAACAAGCAGTGGACACAGTCAGCCCCCTTCACACGTTTCTGTTCCACTTTTTCCTATGTCGGACACCAACAAGCAGTGGACACAGTCAGCCCCCTTCACACGTTTCTGTTCCACTTTTTCCTATGTCGGACACCAACAAGCAGTGGACACAGTCAGCCCCCTTCACACGTTTCTGTTCCACTTTTTCCCATGTCGGACACAAACAAGCAGTGGACACAGTCAGCCCCTTCACACATTTCTGTTCCACTTTTTCCTATGTCGGACACCAACAAGCAGTGGACACAGTCAGCCCCTTCACACATTTCTGTTCCTGTTTTTCGTTGTCGGACACAAACAAGCAGTGGACACAGTCAGCCCCTTCACACATTTCTGTTCCCCTTTTTCCTATGTCGGACACAAACAAGCAGTGGACACAGTCAGCCCCTTCACACATTTCTGTTCCCCTTTTTCCTATGTCGGACACAAACAAGCAGTGGACACAGTCAGCCCCTTCACACATTTCTGTTCCACTTTTTCCTATGTCGGACACAAACAAGCAGTGGACACAGTCAGCCCCTTCACACATTTCTGTTCCACTTTTTCCTATGTCGGACACAAACCAGCAGTGGACACAGTCAGCCCCTTCACACATTTCTGTTCCACTTTTCCTATGTCGGACACAAACAAGCAGTGGACACAGTCAGCCCCTTCACACATTTCTGTTCCACTTTTTCCTATGTCGGACACAAACAAGCAGTGGACACAGTCAGCCCCTTCACACATTTCTGTTCCCCTTTTTCCTATGTCGGACACAAACAAGCAGTGGACACAGTCAGCCCCTTCACACGTTTCTGTTCCCCTTTTTCCTATGTCGGACACAAAACAGCAGTGGACACAGTCAGCCCCTTCACACATTTCTGTTCCACTTTTTCCTATGTCGGACACAAACAAGCAGTGGACACAGTCAGCCCCTTCACACATTTCTGTTCCCCTTTTCCTATGTCGGACACAAACAAGCAGTGGACACAGTCAGCCCCTTCACACATTTCTGTTCCTGTTTTTCTGTGTCGGACACAAACAAGCAGTGGACACAGTCAGCCCCTTCACACATTTCTGTTCCACTTTTTCCTATGTCGGACACTAACAAGCAGTGGACACAGTCAGCCCCTTCACACATTTCTGTTCCACTTTTTCCTATGTCGGACACAAACACGCAGTGGACACAGTCAACCCCTTCACACATTTCTGTTCCACTTTTTCCTATGTCGGACACCAACAAGCAGTGGACACAGTCAGCCCCTTCACACATTTCTGTTCCACTTTTTCCTATGTCGGACACCAACAAGCAGTGGACACAGTCAGCCCCTTCACACATTTCTGTTCCACTTTTTCCTATGTCGGACACAAACACGCAGTGGACACAGTCAGCCCCTTCACACATTTCTGTTCCACTTTTTCCTATGTCGGACACAAACAAGCAGTGGACACAGTCAGCCCCTTCACACATTTCTGTTCCCCTTTTTCCTATGTCGGACACCAACAAGCAGTGGACACAGTTAGCCCCTTCACACATTTCTGTTCCCCTTTTTCCTATGTCGGACACAAACAAGCAGCGGACACAGTCAGCCCCTTCACACATTTCTGTTACACTTTTTCCTATGTCGGACACCAACAAGCAGTGGACACAGTCAGCCCCCTTCACACGTTTCTGTTCCACTTTTTCCTATGTCGGACACCAACAAGCAGTGGACACAGTCAGCCCCCTTCACACGTTTCTGTTCCACTTTTTCCTATGTCGGACACCAACAAGCAGTGGACACAGTCAGCCCCCTTCACACGTTTCTGTTCCACTTTTTCCCATGTCGGACACAAACAAGCAGTGGACACAGTCAGCCCCTTCACACATTTCTGTTCCACTTTTTCCTATGTCGGACACCAACAAGCAGTGGACACAGTCAGCCCCTTCACACATTTCTGTTCCTGTTTTTCGTTGTCGGACACAAACAAGCAGTGGACACAGTCAGCCCCTTCACACATTTCTGTTCCCCTTTTTCCTATGTCGGACACAAACAAGCAGTGGACACAGTCAGCCCCTTCACACATTTCTGTTCCCCTTTTTCCTATGTCGGACACAAACAAGCAGTGGACACAGTCAGCCCCTTCACACATTTCTGTTCCACTTTTTCCTATGTCGGACACAAACAAGCAGTGGACACAGTCAGCCCCTTCACACATTTCTGTTCCACTTTTTCCTATGTCGGACACAAACCAGCAGTGGACACAGTCAGCCCCTTCACACATTTCTGTTCCACTTTTCCTATGTCGGACACAAACAAGCAGTGGACACAGTCAGCCCCTTCACACATTTCTGTTCCACTTTTTCCTATGTCGGACACAAACAAGCAGTGGACACAGTCAGCCCCTTCACACATTTCTGTTCCCCTTTTTCCTATGTCGGACACAAACAAGCAGTGGACACAGTCAGCCCCTTCACACGTTTCTGTTCCCCTTTTTCCTATGTCGGACACAAAACAGCAGTGGACACAGTCAGCCCCTTCACACATTTCTGTTCCACTTTTTCCTATGTCGGACACAAACAAGCAGTGGACACAGTCAGCCCCTTCACACATTTCTGTTCCCCTTTTCCTATGTCGGACACAAACAAGCAGTGGACACAGTCAGCCCCTTCACACATTTCTGTTCCTGTTTTTCTGTGTCGGACACAAACAAGCAGTGGACACAGTCAGCCCCTTCACACATTTCTGTTCCACTTTTTCCTATGTCGGACACTAACAAGCAGTGGACACAGTCAGCCCCTTCACACATTTCTGTTCCACTTTTTCCTATGTCGGACACAAACACGCAGTGGACACAGTCAACCCCTTCACACATTTCTGTTCCACTTTTTCCTATGTCGGACACAAACAAGCAGTGGACACAGTCAGCCCCTTCACACATTTCTGTTCCCCTTTTTCCTATGTCGGACACCAACACGCAGTGGACACAGTCAGCCCCTTCACACATTTCTGTTCCACTTTTTCCTATGTCGGACACAAACAAGCAGCGGACACAGTCAGCCCCTTCACACATTTCTGTTCCCCTTTTTCCTATGTCGGACACAAACAAGCAGCGGACACAGTCAGCCCCTTCACACATTTCTGTTCCACTTTTTCCTATGTCGGACACAAACAAGCAGTGGACACAGTCAGCCCCTTCACACGTTTCTGTTCCACTTTTTCCTATGTCGGACACCAACAAGCAGTGGACACAGTCAGCCCCCTTCACACGTTTCTGTTCCACTTTTTCCCATGTCGGACACAAACAAGCAGCGGATACAGTCAGCCCCTTCACACATTTCTGTTCCACTTTTTCCTATGTCGGACACCAACAAGCAGTGGACACAGTCAGCCCCTTCACACATTTCTGTTCCCCTTTTTCCTATGTCGGACACAAACAAGCAGTGGACACAGTCAGCCCCTTCACACATTTCTGTTCCACTTTTTCCTATGTCGGACACAAACAAGCAGTGGACACAGTCAGCCCCTTCACACATTTCTGTTCCCCTTTTTCCTATGTCGGACACAAACAAGCAGTGGACACAGTCAGCCCCTTCACACATTTCTGTTCCCCTTTTTCCTATGTCGGACACAAACAAGCAGTGGACACAGTCAGCCCCTTCACACATTTCTGTTCCACTTTTTCCTATGTCGGACACAAACAAGCAGTGGACACAGTCAGCCCCTTCACACATTTCTGTTCCACTTTTTCCTATGTCGGACACAAACCAGCAGTGGACACAGTCAGCCCCTTCACACATTTCTGTTCCACTTTTCCTATGTCGGACACAAACAAGCAGTGGACACAGTCAGCCCCTTCACACATTTCTGTTCCACTTTTTCCTATGTCGGACACAAACAAGCAGTGGACACAGTCAGCCCCTTCACACATTTCTGTTCCCCTTTTCCTATGTCGGACACAAACAAGCAGTGGACACAGTCAGCCCCTTCACACATTTCTGTTCCACTTTTCCTACGTTGGACACAAACAAGCAGTGGACACAGTCAGCCCCTTCACACATTTCTGTTCCACTTTTCCTATGTCGGACACAAACAAGCAGTGGACACAGTCAGCCCCTTCACACATTTCTGTTCCTGTTTTTCTGTGTCGGACACAAACAAGCAGTGGACACAGTCAGCCCCTTCACACATTTCTGTTCCTGTTTTTCTGTGTCGGACACAAACAAGCAGTGGACACAGTCAGCCCCTTCACACATTTCTGTTCCACTTTTTCCTATGTCGGACACAAACAAGCAGTGGACACAGTCAGCCCCTTCACACATTTCTGTTCCCCTTTTTCCTATGTCGGACACAAACAAGCAGTGGACACAGTCAGCCCCTTCACACATTTCTGTTCCACTTTTTCCTATGTCGGACACAAACCAGCAGTGGACACAGTCAGCCCCTTCACACATTTCTGTTCCACTTTTCCTATGTCGGACACAAACAAGCAGTGGACACAGTCAGCCCCTTCACACATTTCTGTTCCACTTTTTCCTATGTCGGACACAAACAAGCAGTGGACACAGTCAGCCCCTTCACACGTTTCTGTTCCCCTTTTTCCTATGTCGGACACAAACAAGCAGTGGACACAGTCAGCCCCTTCACACGTTTCTGTTCCCCTTTTTCCTATGTCGGACACAAAACAGCAGTGGACACAGTCAGCCCCTTCACACATTTCTGTTCCACTTTTTCCTATGTCGGACACAAACAATCAGTGGACACAGTCAGCCCCTTCACACATTTCTGTTCCCCTTTTCCTATGTCGGACACAAACAAGCAGTGGACACAGTCAGCCCCTTCACACATTTCTGTTCCACTTTTTCCTATGTCGGACACCAACAAGCAGTGGACACAGTCAGCCCCCTTCACACGTTTCTGTTCCACTTTTTCCTATGTCGGACACCAACAAGCAGTGGACACAGTCAGCCCCCTTCACACGTTTCTGTTCCATTTTTTCCCATGTCGGACACAAACAAGCAGCGGATACAGTCAGCCCCTTCACACATTTCTGTTCCACTTTTTCCTATGTCGGACACCAACAAGCAGTGGACACAGTCAGCCCCTTCACACATTTCTGTTCCCCTTTTTCCTATGTCGGACACAAACAAGCAGTGGACACAGTCAGCCCCTTCACACATTTCTGTTCCCCTTTTTCCTATGTCGGACACAAACAAGCAGTGGACACAGTCAGCCCCTTCACACATTTCTGTTCCACTTTTTCCTATGTCGGACACAAACAAGCAGTGGACACAGTCAGCCCCTTCACACATTTCTGTTCCACTTTTTCCTATGTCGGACACAAACCAGCAGTGGACACAGTCAGCCCCTTCACACATTTCTGTTCCACTTTTCCTATGTCGGACACAAACAAGCAGTGGACACAGTCAGCCCCTTCACACATTTCTGTTCCACTTTTTCCTATGTCGGACACAAACAAGCAGTGGACACAGTCAGCCCCTTCACACATTTCTGTTCCACTTTTCCTATGTCGGACACAAACAAGCAGTGGACACAGTCAGCCCCTTCACACATTTCTGTTCCACTTTTTCTGTGTCGGACACAAACAAGCAGTGGACACAGTCAGCCCCTTCACACATTTCTGTTCCACTTTTTCCTATGTCGGACACAAACAAGCAGTGGACACAGTCAGCCCCTTCACACATTTCTGTTCCACTTTTTCCTATGTCGGACACAAACAAGTAGCGGACACAGTCAGCCCCTTCACACATTTCTGTTCCACTTTTCCTATGTTGGACACAAACAAGCAGTGGACACAGTCATCCCCTTCACACATTTCTGTTCCACTTTTCCTATGTTGGACACAAACAAGCAGCGGACACAGTCAGCCCCTTCACACATTTCTGTTCCACTTTTTTCTATGTCGGACACCAACAAGCAGTGGACACAGTCATCCCCTTCACACATTTCTGTTCCACTTTTCCTATGTCGGACACAAACAAGCAGTGGACACAGTCAGCCCCTTCACACGTTTCTGTTCCACTTTTCCTATGTCGGACACAAACAAGCAGCGGACACAGTCAGCCCCTTCACACATTTCTGTTCCACTTTTTCCTATGTCGGACACAAACCAGCAGTGGACACAGTCAGCCCCCTCACACATTTCTGTTCCTCTTTTCCTATGTCGGACACAAACAAGCAGTGGACACAGTCAGCCCCTTCACACATTTCTGTTCCACTTTTCCTATGTCGGACACAAACAAGCAGTGGACACAGTCAGCCCCTTCACACATTTCTGTTCCACTTTTTCCTATGTCGGACACAAACAAGCAGTGGACTCAGTCAGCCCCTTCACACATTTCTGTTCCCCTTTTTCCTATGTCGGACACAAACAAGCAGTGGACACAGTCAGCCCCTTCACACATTTCTGTTCCACTTTTTCCTATGTCGGACACAAACAAGCAGTGGACACAGTCAGCCCCTTCACACATTTCTGTTCCTGTTTTTCCTATGTCGGACACAAACAAGCAGTGGACACAGTCAGCCCCTTCACACATTTCTGTTCCCCTTTTTCCTATGTCGGACACAAACAAGCAGTGGACACAGTCAGCCCCTTCACACATTTCTGCTCCCCTTTTTCCTATGTCGGACACAAACAAGCAGTGGACACAGTCAGCCCCTTCACACATTTCTGCTCCACTTTTTCCTATGTCGGACACAAACAAGCAGTGGACACAGTCAGCCCCTTCACACATTTCTGTTCCACTTTTTCCTATGTCGGACACAAACAAGCAGTGGACACAGTCAGCCCCTTCACACATTTCTGTTCCACTTTTTCCTATGTCGGACACAAACAAGCAGTGGACACAGTCAGCCCCTTCACACATTTCTGTTCCACTTTTTCCTATGTCGGACACAAACCAGCAGTGGACACAGTCAGCCCCTTCACACATTTCTGTTCCACTTTTCCTATGTCGGACACAAACAAGCAGTGGACACAGTCAGCCCCTTCACACATTTCTGTTCCACTTTTTCCTATGTCGGACACAAACAAGCAGTGGACACAGTCAGCCCCTTCACACATTTCTGTTCCACTTTTTCTATGTCGGACACAAACAAGCAGTGGACACAGTCAGCCCCTTCACACATTTCTGTTCCACTTTTTCCTATGTCGGACACAAACAAGCAGTGGACACAGTCAGCCCCTTCACACATTTCTGTTCCACTTTTTCCTATGTCGGACACAAACAAGCAGCGGACACAGTCAGCCCCTTCACACATTTCTGTTCCACTTTTTTCTATGTCGGACACCAACAAGCCGTGGACACAGTCAGCCCCTCACACATTTCTGTTCCACTTTTTTCTATGTCGGACACCAACAAGCAGTGGACACAATCAGCCCCTCACACATTTCTGTTCCACTTTTTTCTATGTCGGACACAAACAAGCAGTGGACACAGTCAGCCCCTTCACACATTTCTGTTCCACTTTTTCTATGTCGGACACAAACAAGCAGTGGACACAGTCAGCCCCTTCACACATTTCTGTTCCACTTTTTCCTATGTCGGACACAAACAAGCAGTGGACACAGTCAGCCCCCTTCACACATTTCTGTTCCCCTTTTTCCTATGTCGGACGCAAACAAGCAGTGGACACAATCAGCCCCTTCACACATTTCTGTTCCACTTTTCCTATGTCGGACACAAACAAGCAGTGGACACAGTCAGCCCCTTCACACATTTCTGTTCCCCTTTTTCCTATGTCGGACACAAACCAGCAGTGGACACAGTCAGCCCCTTCACACATTTCTGTTCCACTTTTCCTATGTCGGACACAAACAAGCAGTGGACACAGTCAGCCCCTTCACACATTTCTGTTCCACTTTTTCCTATGTCGGACACAAACAAGCAGTGGACACAGTCAGCCCCTTCACACATTTCTGTTCCCCTTTTTCCTATGTCGGACACAAACAAGCAGTGGACACAGTCAGCCCCTTCACACGTTTCTGTTCCCCTTTTTCCTATGTCGGACACAAAACAGCAGTGGACACAGTCAGCCCCTTCACACATTTCTGTTCCACTTTTTCCTATGTCGGACACAAACAAGCAGTGGACACAGTCAGCCCCTTCACACATTTCTGTTCCTGTTTTTCTGTGTCGGACACAAACAAGCAGTGGACACAGTCAGCCCCTTCACACATTTCTGTTCCTGTTTTTCTGTGTCGGACACAAACAAGCAGTGGACACAGTCAGCCCCTTCACACATTTCTGTTCCACTTTTTCCTATGTCGGACACAAACAAGCAGTGGACACAGTCAGCCCCTTCACACATTTCTGTTCCCCTTTTTCCTATGTCGGACACAAACAAGCAGTGGACACAGTCAGCCCCTTCACACATTTCTGTTCCACTTTTTCCTATGTCGGACACAAACCAGCAGTGGACACAGTCAGCCCCTTCACACATTTCTGTTCCACTTTTCCTATGTCGGACACAAACAAGCAGTGGACACAGTCAGCCCCTTCACACATTTCTGTTCCCCTTTTTCCTATGTCGGACACAAACAAGCAGTGGACACAGTCAGCCCCGTCACACGTTTCTGTTCCCCTTTTTCCTATGTCGGACACAAAACAGCAGTGGACACAGTCAGCCCCTTCACACATTTCTGTTCCACTTTTTCCTATGTCGGACACAAACAAGCAGTGGACACAGTCAGCCCCTTCACACATTTCTGTTCCTGTTTTTCTGTGTCGGACACAAACAAGCAGTGGACACAGTCAGCCCCTTCACACATTTCTGTTCCTGTTTTTCTGTGTCGGACACAAACAAGCAGTGGACACAGTCAGCCCCTTCACACATTTCTGTTCCACTTTTTCCTATGTCGGACACAAACAAGCAGTGGACACAGTCAGCCCCTTCACACGTTTCTGTTCCCCTTTTTCCTATGTCGGACACAAAACAGCAGTGGACACAGTCAGCCCCTTCACACATTTCTGTTCCACTTTTTCCTATGTCGGACACAAACAAGCAGTGGACACAGTCAGCCCCTTCACACATTTCTGTTCCTGTTTTTCTGTGTCGGACACAAACAAGCAGTGGACACAGTCAGCCCCTTCACACATTTCTGTTCCTGTTTTTCTGTGTCGGACACAAACAAGCAGTGGACACAGTCAGCCCCTTCACACATTTCTGTTCCACTTTTTCCTATGTCGGACACAAACAAGCAGTGGACACAGTCAGCCCCTTCACACATTTCTGTTCCCCTTTTTCCTATGTCGGACACAAACAAGCAGTGGACACAGTCAGCCCCTTCACACATTTCTGTTCCACTTTTTCCTATGTCGGACACAAACCAGCAGTGGACACAGTCAGCCCCTTCACACATTTCTGTTCCACTTTTCCTATGTCGGACACAAACAAGCAGTGGACACAGTCAGCCCCTTCACACATTTCTGTTCCCCTTTTTCCTATGTCGGACACAAACAAGCAGTGGACACAGTCAGCCCCTTCACACGTTTCTGTTCCCCTTTTTCCTATGTCGGACACAAAACAGCAGTGGACACAGTCAGCCCCTTCACACATTTCTGTTCCACTTTTTCCTATGTCGGACACAAACAAGCAGTGGACACAGTCAGCCCCTTCACACATTTCTGTTCCTGTTTTTCTGTGTCGGACACAAACAAGCAGTGGACACAGTCAGCCCCTTCACACATTTCTGTTCCTGTTTTTCTGTGTCGGACACAAACAAGCAGTGGACACAGTCAGCCCCTTCACACATTTCTGTTCCACTTTTTCCTATGTCGGACACAAACAAGCAGTGGAAACAGTCAGCCCCTTCACACATTTCTGTTCCCCTTTTCCTATGTCGGACACAAACAAGCAGTGGACACAGTCAGCCCCTTCACACATTTCTGTTCCACTTTTTCCTATGTCGGACACAAACAAGCAGTGGACACAGTCAGCCCCCTTCACACATTTCTGTTCCCCTTTTTCCTATGTCGGACACAAACAAGCAGTGGACACAGTCAGCCCCTTCACACATTTCTGTTCCACTTTTCCTATGTCGGACACAAACAAGCAGTGGACACAGTCAGCCCCTTCACACATTTCTGTTCCCCTTTTTCCTATGTCGGACACAAACCAGCAGTGGACACAGTCAGCCCCTTCACACATTTCTGTTCCACTTTTCCTATGTCGGACACAAACAAGCAGTGGACACAGTCAGCCCCTTCACACATTTCTGTTCCACTTTTTCCTATGTCGGACACAAACAAGCAGTGGACACAGTCAGCCCCTTCACACATTTCTGTTCCCCTTTTTCCTATGTCGGACACAAACAAGCAGTGGACACAGTCAGCCCCTTCACACGTTTCTGTTCCCCTTTTTCCTATGTCGGACACAAAACAGCAGTGGACACAGTCAGCCCCTTCACACATTTCTGTTCCACTTTTTCCTATGTCGGACACAAACAAGCAGTGGACACAGTCAGCCCCTTCACACATTTCTGTTCCTGTTTTTCTGTGTCGGACACAAACAAGCAGTGGACACAGTCAGCCCCTTCACACATTTCTGTTCCTGTTTTTCTGTGTCGGACACAAACAAGCAGTGGACACAGTCAGCCCCTTCACACATTTCTGTTCCACTTTTTCCTATGTCGGACACAAACAAGCAGTGGACACAGTCAGCCCCTTCACACATTTCTGTTCCCCTTTTTCCTATGTCGGACACAAACAAGCAGTGGACACAGTCAGCCCCTTCACACATTTCTGTTCCACTTTTTCCTATGTCGGACACAAACCAGCAGTGGACACAGTCAGCCCCTTCACACATTTCTGTTCCACTTTTCCTATGTCGGACACAAACAAGCAGTGGACACAGTCAGCCCCTTCACACATTTCTGTTCCCCTTTTTCCTATGTCGGACACAAACAAGCAGTGGACACAGTCAGCCCCTTCACACGTTTCTGTTCCCCTTTTTCCTATGTCGGACACAAAACAGCAGTGGACACAGTCAGCCCCTTCACACATTTCTGTTCCACTTTTTCCTATGTCGGACACAAACAAGCAGTGGACACAGTCAGCCCCTTCACACATTTCTGTTCCCCTTTTCCTATGTCGGACACAAACAAGCAGTGGACACAGTCAGCCCCTTCACACATTTCTGTTCCACTTTTTCCTATGTCGGACACAAACAAGCAGTGGACACAGTCAGCCCCTTCACACATTTCTGTTCCACTTTTTCCTATGTCGGACACAAACAAGCAGTGGACACAGTCAGCCCCTTCACACATTTCTGTTCCACTTTTTTCTATGTCGGACACCAACAAGCAGTGGACACAGTCAGCCCCTTCACACATTTCTGTTCCACTTTTTCCTATGTCGGACACCAACAAGCAGTGGACACAGTCAGCCCCTTCACACATTTCTGTTCCACTTTTTCCTATGTCGGACACAAACACGCAGTGGACACAGTCAGCCCCTTCACACATTTCTGTTCCACTTTTTCCTATGTCGGACACAAACAAGCAGTGGACACAGTCAGCCCCTTCACACATTTCTGTTCCCCTTTTTCCTATGTCGGACACCAACAAGCAGTGGACACAGTCAGCCCCTTCACACATTTCTGTTCCCCTTTTTCCTATGTCGGACACAAACAAGCAGCGGACACAGTCAGCCCCCTTCACACGTTTCTGTTCCACTTTTTCCTATGTCGGACACAAACAAGCAGCGGATACAGTCAGCCCCTTCACACATTTCTGTTCCACTTTTTCCTATGTCGGACACAAACAAGCAGTGGACACAGTCAGCCCCTTCACACATTTCTGTTCCCCTTTTTCCTATGTCGGACACAAACAAGCAGTGGACACAGTCAGCCCCTTCACACGTTTCTGTTCCCCTTTTTCCTATGTCGGACACAAAACAGCAGTGGACACAGTCAGCCCCTTCACACATTTCTGTTCCACTTTTTCCTATGTCGGACACAAACAAGCAGTGGACACAGTCAGCCCCTTCACACATTTCTGTTCCTGTTTTTCTGTGTCGGACACAAACAAGCAGTGGACACAGTCAGCCCCTTCACACATTTCTGTTCCTGTTTTTCTGTGTCGGACACAAACAAGCAGTGGACACAGTCAGCCCCTTCACACATTTCTGTTCCACTTTTTCCTATGTCGGACACAAACAAGCAGTGGAAACAGTCAGCCCCTTCACACATTTCTGTTCCCCTTTTCCTATGTCGGACACAAACAAGCAGTGGACACAGTCAGCCCCTTCACACATTTCTGTTCCTGTTTTTCTGTGTCGGACACAAACAAGCAGTGGACACAGTCAGCCCCTTCACACATTTCTGTTCCACTTTTCCTATGTCGGACACAAACAAGCAGTGGACACAGTCAGCCCCTTCACACATTTCTGTTCCCCTTTTTCCTATGTCGGACACAAACAAGCAGTGGACACAGTCAGCTCATTTCACACATTTCTGTTCCACTTTTTCCTATGTCGGACACAAACAAGCAGTGGACACAGTCAGCCCCTTCACACATTTCTGTTCCACTTTTTCCTATGTCGGACACAAACAAGCAGTGGACACAGTCAGCCCCTTCACACATTTCTGTTCCATGTTTTTCTGTGTCGGACACAAACAAGCAGTGGACACAGTCAGCCCCTTCACACATTTCTGTTCCATGTTTTTCTGTGTCGGACACAAACAAGCAGTGGACACAGTCAGCCCCTTCACACATTTCTGTTCCCCTTTTTCCTATGTCGGACACAAACAAGCAGTGGACACAGTCAGCCCCTTCACACATTTCTGTTCCACTTTTTCCTATGTCGGACACAAACAAGCAGTGGACACAGTCAGCCCCTTCACACATTTCTGTTCCCCTTTTTCCTATGTCGGACACAAACAAGCAGTGGACACAGTCAGCCCCCTTCACACATTTCTGTTCCACTTTTTCCTATGTCGGACACAAACAAGCAGTGGACACAGTCAGCCCCTTCACACATTTCTGTTCCCCTTTTTCCTATGTCGGACACAAACAAGCAGTGGACACAGTCAGCTCATTTCACACATTTCTGTTCCACTTTTTCCTATGTCGGACACAAACAAGCAGTGGACACAGTCAGCCCCTTCACACATTTCTGTTCCACTTTTTCCTATGTCGGACACAAACAAGCAGTGGACACAGTCAGCCCCTTCACACATTTCTGTTCCATGTTTTTCTGTGTCGGACACAAACAAGCAGTGGACACAGTCAGCCCCTTCACACATTTCTGTTCCATGTTTTTCTGTGTCGGACACAAACAAGCAGTGGACACAGTCAGCCCCTTCACACATTTCTGTTCCCCTTTTTCCTATGTCGGACACAAACAAGCAGTGGACACAGTCAGCCCCTTCACACATTTCTGTTCCACTTTTTCCTATGTCGGACACAAACAAGCAGTGGACACAGTCAGCCCCTTCACACATTTCTGTTCCCCTTTTTCCTATGTCGGACACAAACAAGCAGTGGACACAGTCAGCCCCGTCACACATTTCTGTTCCCCTTTTTCCTATGTCGGACACAAACAAGCAGTGGACACAGTCAGCCCCCTTCACACATTTCTGTTCCACTTTTTCCTATGTCGGACACAAACAAGCAGTGGACACAGTCAGCCCCCTTCACACATTTCTGTTCCACTTTTTCCTATGTCAGACACAAACAAGCAGTGGACACAGTCAGCCCCTTCACACATTTCTGTACCACTTTTCCTATGTCGGACACAAACAAGCAGTGGACACAGTCAGCCCCTTCACACATTTCTGTTCCCCTTTTTCCTATGTCGGACACAAACAAGCAGTGGACACAGTCAGCCCCTTCACACATTTCTGTTCCACTTTTTCCTATGTCGGACACAAACAAGCAGTGGACACAGTCAGCCCCTTCACACATTTCTGTTCCACTTTTTCCTATGTCGGACACAAACAAGCAGTGGACACAGTCAGCCCCTTCACACATTTCTGTTCCACTTTTTCCTATGTCGGACACAAACAAGCAGTGGACACAGTCAGCCCCTTCACACATTTCTGTTCCATGTTTTTCTGTGTCGGACACAAACAAGCAGTGGACACAGTCAGCCCCTTCACACATTTCTGTTCCCTTTTTTCCTATGTCGGACACAAACAAGCAGTGGACACAGTCAGCCCCTTCACACATTTCTGTTCCACTTTTTCCAATGTCGGACACAAACAAGCAGTGGACACAGTCAGCCCCCTTCACACATTTCTGTTCCTGTTTTTCTGTGTCGGACACAAACAAGCAGTGGACACAGTCAGCCCCTTCACACATTTCTGTTCCCTTTTTTCCTATGTCGGACACAAACAAGCAGTGGACACAGTCAGCCCCTTCACACATTTCTGTTCCACTTTTTCCAATGTCGGACACAAACAAGCAGTGGACACAGTCAGCCCCTTCACACATTTCTGTTCCTGTTTTTCTGTGTCGGACACAAACAAGCAGTGGACACAGTCAGCCCCTTCACACATTTCTGTTCCCCTTTTCCTACGTCGGACACAAACAAGCAGCGGACACAGTCAGCCCCTTCACACATTTCTGTTCCTGTTTTTCGTTGTCGGACACAAACAAGCAGTGGACACAGTCAGCCCCTTCACACATTTCTGTTCCACTTTTTCCTATGTCGGACACCAACAAGCAGTGGACACAGTCAGCCCCCTCACACATTTCTGTTCCACTTTTTCCCATGTCGGACACAAACAAGCAGTGGACACAGTCAGCCCCTTCACACATTTCTGTTCCACTTTTTCCCATGTCGGACACAAACAAGCAGTGGACACAGTCAGCCCCTTCACACATTTCTGTTCCACTTTTTCCTATGTTGGACACAAACAAGCAGTGGACACAGTCAGCCCCTTCACACATTTCTGTTCCTGTTTTTCGTTGTCGGACACAAACAAGCAGTGGACACAGTCAGCCCCTTCACACATCTCTGTTCCACTTTTCCTATGTCGGACACAAACAAGCAGTGGACCCAGTCAGCCCCTTCACACATTTCTGTTCCACTTTTCCTATGTTGGACACAAACAAGCAGTGGACACAGTCAGCCCCTTCACACATTTCTGTTCCACTTTTTCCTATGTCGGACACAAATAAGCAGTGGACACAGTCAGCCCCTTCACACATTTCTGTTCCACTTTTCCTATGTCGGACACAAACAAGCAGTGGACCCAGTCAGCCCCTTCACACATTTCTGTTCCACTTTTCCTATGTTGGACACAAACAAGCAGTGGACACAGTCAGCCCCTTCACACATTTCTGTTCCACTTTTTCCTGTCGGACACAAACAAGCAGTGGACACAGTCAGCCCCTTCACACATTTCTGTTCCACTTTTTCCTATGTCGGACACAAACAAGCAGTGGACACAGTCAGCCCCTTCACACATTTCTGTTCCCCTTTTACCTATGTCGGACACAAACAAGCAGTGGACACAGTCAGCCCCTTCACACATTTCTGTTCCCCTTTTACCTATGTCGGACACAAACAAGCAGTGGACACAGTCAGCCCCCTTCACACGTTTCTGTTCCCCTTTTACCTATGTCGGACACAAACAAGCAGTGGACACAGTCAGCCCCTTCACACATTTCTGTTCCTATTTTTCCTATGTCGGACACAAACAAGCAGTGGACACAGTCAGCCCCTTCACACATTTCTGTTCCACTTTTCCTATGTCGGACACAAACAAGCAGTGGACACAGTCAGCCCCTTCACACATTTCTGTTCCACTTTTTCCTATGTCGGACACAAATAAGCAGTGGACACAGTCAGCCCCTTCACACATTTCTGTTCCACTTTTTCCTATGTCGGACACCAACAAGCAGTGGACACAGTCAGCCCCTTCACACATTTCTGTTCCACTTTTTCCTATGTCGGACACAAATAAGCAGTGGACACAGTCAGCCCCTTCACATATTTCTGTTCCACTTTTTCCTATGTCGGACACAAACAAGCAGTGGACACAGTCAGCCCCTTCACACATTTCTGTTCCACTTTTTCCTATGTCGGACACAAACAAGCAGTGGACACAGTCAGCCCCTTCACACATTTCTGTTCCCCTTTTTCCTATGTCGGACACAAACAAGCAGTGGACACAGTCAGCCCCTTCACACATTTCTGTTCCACTTTTTCCTATGTCGGACACAAACAAGCAGTGGACACAGTCAGCCCCTTCACACATTTCTGTTCCACTTTTTCCTATGTCGGACACAAACAAGCAGTGGACACAGTCAGCCCCTTCACACATTTCTGTTCCACTTTTTCCTATGTCGGACACAAACAAGCAGTGGACACAGTCAGCCCCTTCACACATTTCTGTTCCCCTTTTTCCTATGTCGGACACAAACAAGCAGTGGACACAGTCAGCCCTTCACACATTTCTGTTCCACTTTTTCCTATGTCGGACACAAACAAGCAGTGGACACAGTCAGCCCCTTCACACATTTCTGTTCCCCTTTTTCCTATGTCGGACACAAACAAGCAGTGGACACAGTCAGCCCCTTCACACATTTCTGTTCCCCTTTTTCCTATGTCGGACACAAACAAGCAGTGGACACAGTCAGCCCCTTCACACATTTCTGTTCCCCTTTTTCCTATGTCGGACACAAACAAGCAGTGGACACAGTCAGCCCCCTTCACACATTTCTGTAACCCTTTTTCCTATGTCGGACACAAACAAGCAGTGGACACAGTCAGCCCCTTCACACATTTCTGTTCCCCTTTTTCCTATGTCGGACACAAACAAGCAGTGGACACAGTCAGCCCCTTCACACATTTCTGTTCCCCTTTTTCCTATGTCGGACACAAACAAGCAGTGGACACAGTCAGCCCCTTCACACATTTCTGTTCCCCTTTTTCCTATGTCGGACACAAACAAGCAGTGGACACAGTCAGCCCCTTCACACATTTCTGTTCCCCTTTTTCCTATGTCGGACACAAACAAGCAGTGGACACAGTCAGCCCCCTTCACACATTTCTGTTCCCCTTTTTCCTATGTCGGACACAAACAAGCAGCGGACACAGTCAGCCCCTTCACACATTTCTGTTCCACTTTTCCTATGTCGGACACAAACAAGCAGTGGACACAGTCAGCCCCTTCACACATTTCTGTTCCCCTTTTTCCTATGTCGGACACAAACAAGCAGTGGACACAGTCAGCCCCTTCACACATTTCTGTTCCCCTTTTTCCTATGTCGGACACAAACAAGCAGTGGACACAGTCAGCCCCTTCACACATTTCTGTTCCACTTTTCCTATGTCGGACACAAACAAGCAGTGGACACAGTCAGCCCCTTCACACATTTCTGTTCCCCTTTTTCCTATGTCGGACACAAACAAGCAGTGGACACAGTCAGCCCCCTTCACACATTTCTGTTCCACTTTTCCTATGTCGGACACAAACAAGCAGTGGACACAGTCAGCCCCTTCACACATTTCTGTTCCACTTTTCCTACGTCGGACACAAACAAGCAGTGGACACAGTCAGCCCCCTTCACACATTTCTGTTCCACTTTTTCTATGTCGGACACAAACAAGCAGTGGACACAGTCAGCCCCTTCACACATTTCTGTTCCACTTTTCCTATGTCGGACACAAACAAGCAGTGGACACAGTCAGCCCCTTCACACATTTCTGTTCCACTTTTTCCCATGTCGGACACAAACACGCAGTGGACACAGTCAGCCCCTTCACACATTTCTGTTCCACTTTTCCTTGTATCGGACACAAACAAGCAGTGGACACAGTCAGCCCCTTCACACATTTCTGTTCCACGTTTCCTATGTCGGACACCAACAAGCAGTGGACACAGTCAGCCCCTTCACACATTTCTGTTCCACTTTTTCCCATGTCGGACACAAACAAGCAGTGGACACAGTCACCCCCTTCACACATTTCTGTTCCACTTTTTCCTATGTCGGACACAAACAAGCAGTGGACACAGTCAGCCCCTTCACACATTTCTGTTCCACTTTTTCCTACGTCGGACACAAACAAGCAGTGGACACAGTCAGCCCCTTCACACATTTCTGTTCCACTTTTCCTATGTCGGACACAAACAAGCAGTGGACACAGTCAGCCCCCTTCACACATTTCTGTTCCACTTTTTCTACGTCGGACACAAACAAGCAGTGGACACAGTCAGCCCCTTCACACATTTCTGTTCCACTTTTTCTATGTCGGACACAAACAAGCAGTGGACACAGTCAGCCCCTTCACACATTTCTGTTCCACTTTTTCTATGTCGGACACCAACAAGCAGTGGACACAGTCAGCCCCTTCACACATTTCTGTTCCACTTTTTCTATGTCGGACACAAACAAGCAGTGGACACAGTCAGCCCCTTCACACATTTCTGTTCCACTTTTTCTATGTCGGACACAAACAAGCAGTGGACACAGTCAGCCCCTTCACACATTTCTGTTCCACTTTTTCTATGTCGGACACCAACAAGCAGTGGACACAGTCAGCCCCCTTCACACATTTCTGTTCCACTTTTTCCTATGTCGGACACAAACCAGCAGTGGACACAGTCAGCCCCTTCACACATTTCTGTTCCACTTTTTCCTATGTCGGACACAAACCAGCAGTGGACACAGTCAGCCCCTTCACACATTTCTGTTCCACTTTTCCTATGTCGGACACAAACCAGCAGTGGACACAGTCACCCCCTTCACACATTTCTGTTCCACTTTTTCCTATGTCGGACACAAACCAGCAGTGGACACAGTCAGCCCCTTCACACATTTCTGTTCCACTTTTTCCTATGTCGGACACAAACAAGCAGTGGACACAGTCAGCCCCTTCACACATTTCTGTTCCACTTTTCCTATGTCGGACACAAACAAGCAGTGGACACAGTCACCCCCTTCACACATTTCTGTTCCACTTTTTCCTATGTCGGACACAAACAAGCAGTGGACACAGTCAGCCCCTTCACACATTTCTGTTCCCCTTTTTCCTATGTCGGACACAAACAAGCAGTGGACACAGTCAGCCCCCTTCACACATTTCTGTTCCACTTTTCCTATGTCGGACACAAACAAGCAGTGGACACAGTCAGCCCCTTCACACATTTCTGTTCCACTTTTCCTACGTCGGACACAAACAAGCAGTGGACACAGTCAGCCCCCTTCACACATTTCTGTTCCACTTTTTCTATGTCGGACACCAACAAGCAGTGGACACAGTCAGCCCCTTCACACATTTCTGTACCACTTTTCCTATGTCGGACACAAACAAGCAGTGGACACAGTCAGCCCCTTCACACATTTCTGTTCCACTTTTCCTATGTCAGACACAAACAAGCAGTGGACACAGTCAGCCCCTTCACACATTTCTGTTCCACTTTTTCCTATGTCGGACACAAACAAGCAGTGGACACAGTCAGCCCCTTCACACATTTCTGTTCCACTTTTCCTATGTCGGACACAAACAAGCAGTGGACACAGTCAGCCCCTTCACACATTTCTGTTCCACTTTTTCCTATGTCAGACACAAACAAGCAGTGGACACAGTCAGCCCCTTCACACATTTCTGTTCCACTTTTTCCTATGTCGGACACAAACAAGCAGTGGACACAGTCAGCCCCTTCACACATTTCTGTTCCACTTTTTCCTATGTCGGACACAAACAAGCAGTGGACACAGTCAGCCCCTTCACACATTTCTGTTCCTCTTTTCCTACGTCGGACACAAACAAGCAGTGGACACAGTCAGCCCCTTCACACATTTCTGTTCCACTTTTTCCTATGTCGGACACCAACAAGCAGTGGACACAGTCAGCCCCTTCACACATTTCTGTTCCACTTTTTCCTATGTCGGACACCAACAAGCAGTGGACACAGTCAGCCCCTTCACACATTTCTGTTCCACTTTTCCTATGTCAGACACAAACAAGCAGCGGACACAGTCAGCCCCTTCACACATTTCTGTTCCACTTTTCCTATGTCAGACACAAACAAGCAGTGGACACAGTCAGCCCCTTCACACATTTCTGTTCCACTTTTTCCTATGTCGGACACCAACAAGCAGTGGACACAGTCAGCCCCTTCACACATTTCTGTTCCACTTTTTCCTATGTCGGACACAAACAAGCAGTGGACACAGTCAGCCCCCTTCACACTTTTCTGTTCCTCTTTTCCTATGTCGGACACAAACAAGCAGCGGACACAGTCAGCCCCTCACACATTTCTGTTCCACTTTTCCTATGTCGGACACAAACAAGCAGTGGACACAGTCAGCCCCTTCACACATTTCTGTTCCACTTTTTCCTATGTCGAACACAAACAAGCAGTGGACACAGTCAGCCCCTTCACACATTTCTGTTCCACGTTTCCTATGTCGGACACAAACAAGCAGTGGACACAGTCAGCCCCTTCACACATTTCTGTTCCACTTTCCTATGTCGGACACAAATAAGCAGTGGACACAGTCAGCCCCTTCACACATTTCTGTTCCACTATTCCTATGTCGGACACAAACAAGCAGTGGACACAGTCAGCCCCTTCACACATTTCTGTTCCACTTTTTCCAATGTCGAACACTAACAAGCAGTGGACACAGTCAGCCCCTTCACACATTTCTGTTCCTGTTTTTCCTATGTCGAACACTAACAAGCAGTGGACACAGTCAGCCCCTTCACACATTTCTGTTCCACTTTTTCCTATGTCGGACACAAACCAGCAGTGGACACAGTCAGCCCCTTCACACATTTCTGTTCCACTTTTCCTATGTGGGACACAAACAAGCAGCGGACACAGTCAGCCCCTTCACACATTTCTGTTCCACTTTTTCCTATGTCGGACACAAACAAGCAGTGGACACAGTCAGCCCCTTCACACATTTCTGTTCCACGTTTCCTATGTCGGACACAAACAAGCAGTGGACACAGTCAGCCCCTTCACACATTTCTCTTCCACTTTCCTATGTCGGACACAAATAAGCAGTGGACACAGTCAGCCCATTCACACATTTCTGTTCCTCTTTTCCTATGTCGGACACAAACAAGCAGTGGACACAGTCAGCCCCTTCACACATTTCTGTTCCACTTTTTCCTATGTCGAACACTAACAAGCAGTGGACACAGTCAGCCCCTTCACACATTTCTGTTCCTGTTTTTCCTATGTCGAACACTAACAAGCAGTGGACACAGTCAGCCCCTTCACACATTTCTGTTCCACTTTTTCCTATGTCGGACACAAACCAGCAGTGGACACAGTCAGCCCCTTCACACATTTCTGTTCCACTTTTCCTATGTGGGACACAAACAAGCAGTGGACACAGTCAGCCCCTTCACACATTTCTGTTCCACTTTTTCCTATGTCGGACACAAACCAGCAGCGGACACAGTCAGCCCCTTCACACATTTCTGTTCCACTTTTCCTATGTGGGACACAAACAAGCAGCGGACACAGTCAGCCCCTTCACACATTTCTGTTCCACTTTTTCCTATGTCGGACACAAACAAGCAGTGGACACAGTCAGCCCCTTCACACATTTCTGTTCCACTTTTCCTATGTCGAACACAAACAAGCAGTGGACACAGTCAGCCCCTTCACACATTTCTGTTCCACTTTTCCTATGTCGGACACAAACAAGCAGTGGACACAGTCAGCCCCTTCACACATTTCTGTTCCACTTTTCCTATGTCGGACACAAACAAGCAGTGGACACAGTCAGCCCCTTCACACATTTCTGTTCCACTTTTCCTATGTCGGACACAAACAAGCAGTGGACACAGTCAGCCCCTTCACACATTTCTGTTCCCCTTTTTCCTATGTCGGACACAAACAAGCAGTGGACACAGTCAGCCCCTTCACACATTTCTGTTCCACTTTTTCCTATGTCGGACACAAACAAGCAGTGGACACAGTCAGCCCCTTCACACATTTCTGTTACACTTTTCCTATGTCGGACACATACAAGCAGTGGACACAGTTAGCCCCTTCACACATTTCTGTTCCACTTTTTCCTATGTCGAACACTAACAAGCAGTGGACACAGTCAGCCCCTTCACACATTTCTGTTCTACTTTTTCCTATGTCGGACACAAACAAGCAGTGGACACAGTCAGCCCCTTCACACATTTCTGTTCCACTTTTTCCTATGTCGGACACAAACAAGCAGTGGACACAGTCAGCCCCTTCACACATTTCTGTTCCACTTTTCCTATGTCGGACACAAACAAGCAGTGGACACAGTCATCCCCTTCACACATTTCTGTTCCACTTTTCCTATGTCGGACACAAACAAGCAGTGGACACAGTCAGCCCCTTCACACATTTCTGTTCCACTTTCCTATGTCGGACACAAACAAGCAGTGGACACAGTCAGCCCCTTCACACATTTCTGTTCCACTTTTCCTATGTCGGACACAAACAAGCAGCGGACACAGTCAGCCCCTTCACACATTTCTGTTCCACTTTTTCCTATGTCGGACACAAACAAGCAGTGGACACAGTCAGCCCCTTCACACATTTCTGTTCCACTTTTCCTATGTCGGACACAAACAAGCAGTGGACACAGTCACCCCCTTCACACATTTCTGTTCCACTTTTTCCTATGTCGGACACAAACAAGCAGTGGACACAGTCAGCCCCTTCACACATTTCTGTTCCTCTTTTCCTATGTCGGACACAAACAAGCAGTGGACACAGTCAGCCCCTTCACACGTTTCTGTTTCACTTATTCCTATGTCGGACACAAACAAGCAGTGGACACAGTCAGCCCCTTCACACATTTCTGTTCCACTTTTTCCTATGTCGGACACAAACAAGCAGTGGACACAGTCAGCCCCCTTCACACATTTCTGTTCCACTTTTTCCTATGTCGGACACAAACAAGCAGTGGACACAGTCAGCCCCCTTCACACATTTCTGTTCCACTTTTTCCTATGTCGGACACAAACAAGCAGTGGACACAGTCAGCCCCTTCACACGTTTCTGTTCCACTTTTCCTATGTCGGACACAAACAAGCAGTGGACACAGTCAGTCCCTTCACACATTTCTGTTCCACTTTTCCTATGTCGGACACAAACAAGCAGTGGACCCAGTCAGCCCCCTTCACACATTTCTGTTCCACTTTTTCCTATGTGTGACACAAACAAGCTGTGGACACAGTCAGCCCCTTCACACATTTCTGTTCCACTTTTTCCTATGTCGGACACAAACAAGCAGTGGACACAGTCAGCCCCCTTCACACTTTTCTGTTCCACTTTTTCCTATGTCGGACACAAACAAGCAGTGGACACAGTCAGCCCCCTTCACACATTTCTGTTCCACTTTTTCCTATGTCGGACACAAACAAGCAGTGGACACAGTCAGCCCCTTCACACGTTTCTGTTCCACTTTTCCTATGTCGGACACAAACAAGCAGTGGACACAGTCAGTCCCTTCACACATTTCTGTTCCACTTTTCCTATGTCGGACACAAACAAGCAGTGGACCCAGACAGCCCCCTTCACACATTTCTGTTCCACTTTTTCCTATGTGTGACACAAACACGCAGTGGACACAGTCAGCCCCTCACAAGTTTCTGTTCCACTTTTCCTATGTCGGACACAAACAAGCAGTGGACACAGTCAGCCCCTTCACACATTTCTGTTCCACTTTTTCCTATGTCGGACACAAACAAGCAGCGGACACAGTCACCCCCTTCACACATTTCTGTTCCCCTATTTCCTATGTCGGACACAAACAAGCAGTGGACACAGTCAGCCCCTTCACACATTTCTGCTCCACTTTTCCTATGTCGAACACAAACAAGCAGTGGACACAGTCAGCCCCTTCACACATTTCTGTTCCACTTTTTCCTATATCGTACACAAACAAGCAGTGGACACAGTCAGCCCCTTCACACATTTCTGTTCCACTTTTCCTATGTCGAACACAAACAAGCAGTGGACACAGTCAGCCCCTTCACACATTTCTGTTCCACTTTTCCTATGTCGGACACAAACAAGCAGTGGACACAGTCAGCCCCTTCACACATTTCTGTTCCACTTTTCCTATGTCGGACACAAACAAGCAGTGGACACAGTCATCCCCTTCACACATTTCTGTTCCACTTTTCCTATGTCGGACACAAACAAGCAGTGGACACAGTCAGCCCCTTCACACATTTCTGTTCCACTTTCCTATGTGGGACACAAATAAGCAGTGGACACAGTCAGCCCCTTCACACATTTCTGTTCCTGTTTTTCCTATGTCGAACACTAACAAGCAGTGGACACAGTCAGCCCCTTCACACGTTTCTGTTCCACTTTTTCCTATGTCGGACACAAACAAGCAGTGGACACAGTCAGCCCCTTCACACATTTCTGTTCCACTTTTTCCTATGTCGGACACAAACAAGCAGTGGACACAGTTAGCCCCTTCACACATTTCTGTTCCACTTTTTCCTATGTCGGACACAAACAAGCAGTGGACACAGTCAGCCCCTTCACACATTTCTGTTCCACTTTTCCTATGTCGAACACTAACAAGCAGTGGACACAGTCAGCCCCTTCACACATTTCTGTTCCACTTTTTCCTATGTCGAACACTAACAAGCAGTGGACACAGTCAGTCCCTTCACACATTTCTGTTCCACTTTTTCCTATGTCGGACACAAACAAGCAGTGGACACAGTCCGCCCCTTCACACATTTCTGTTCCACTTTTTCCTATGTCGAACACTAACAAGCAGTGGACACAGTCAGTCCCTTCACACATTTCTGTTCCACTTTTTCCTATGTCGAACACTAACAAGCAGTGGACACAGTCAGCCCCATTCACACATTTCTGTTCCACTTTTTCCTATGTCGAACACTAACAAGCAGTGGACACAGTCAGCCCCCTTCACACATTTCTGTTCCACTTTTCCTATGTCGGACACAAACAAGCAGTGGACACAGTCAGCCCCCTTCACACATTTCTGTTCCACGTTTCCTATGTCGGACACCAACAAGCAGTGGACACAGTCAGCCCCTTCACAAATTTCTGTTCCACTTTTTCCTATGTCGGACACAAACAAGCAGTGGACACAGTCAGCCCCTTCACACATTTCTGTTCCACTTTTTCCTACGTCGGACACAAACAAGCAGCGGACACAGTCAGCCCCTTCACACATTTCTGTTCCACTTTTTCCTACGTCGGACACAAACAAGCAGTGGACACAGTCAGCCCCCTTCACACATTTCTGTTCCTCTTTTTCCCATGTCGGACACAAACACGCAGTGGACACAGTCAGCCCCTTCACACATTTCTGTTCCACTTTTCCTATGTCGGACACAAACAAGCAGTGGACACAGTCAGCCCCTTCACACATTTCTGTTCCACTTTTTCCTATGTCGGACACAAACAAGCAGTGGACACAGTCAGCCCCTTCACACATTTCTGCTCCACTTTTCCTATGTCGAACACAAACAAGCAGTGGACACAGTCAGCCCCTTCACACATTTCTGTTCCACTTTTTCCTATATCGTACACAAACAAGCAGTGGACACAGTCAGCCCCTTCACACATTTCTGTTCCACTTTTCCTATGTCGAACACAAACAAGCAGTGGACACAGTCAGCCCCTTCACACATTTCTGTTCCACTTTTCCTATGTCGGACACAAACAAGCAGTGGACACAGTCAGCCCCTTCACACATTTCTGTTCCCCTTTTTCCTATGTCGGACACAAACAAGCAGTGGACACAGTCAGCCCCTTCACACATTTCTGTTCCACTTTTTCCTATGTCGGACACAAACAAGCAGTGGACACAGTCAGCCCCTTCACACATTTCTGTTCCCCTTTTCCTATGTCGGACACAAACAAGCAGTGGACACAGTCAGCCCCTTCACACATTTCTGTTCCACTTTTTCCTATGTCGGACACAAACAAGCAGTGGACACAGTCAGCCCCTTCACACATTTCTGTTCCCCTTTTTCCTATGTCGGACACAAACAAGCAGTGGACACAGTCAGCCCCTTCACACATTTCTGTTCCTCTTTTTCCCATGTCGGACACAAACAAGCAGTGGACACAGCCAGCCCCTTCACACATTTCTGTTCCACTTTTTCCTATGTCGGACACAAACAAGCAGTGGACACAGTCACCCCCTTCACACATTTCTGTTCCACTTTTTCCTATGTCGGACACAAACAAGCAGTGGACACAGTCAGCCCCTTCACACATTTCTGTTCCCCTTTTTCCTATGTCGGACACAAACAAGCAGTGGACACAGTCAGCCCCTTCACACATTTCTGTTCCCCTTTTTCTATGTCGGACACAAACAAGCAGTGGACACAGTCAGCCCCCTTCACACATTTCTGTTCCATGTTTTTCTGTGTCGGACACAAACAAGCAGTGGACACAGTCAGCCCCTTCACACATTTCTGTTCCACTTTTCCCATGTCGGACACAAACAAGCAGCGGACACAGTCAGCCCCTTCACACATTTCTGTTCCCCTTTTTCCTATGTCGGACACAAACAAGCAGTGGACACAGTCAGCCCCTTCACACATTTCTGTTCCACTTTTTCCTATGTCGGACACAAACAAGCAGTGGACACAGTCAGCCCCTTCACACATTTCTGTTACACTTTTCCTATGTCGGACACATACAAGCAGTGGACACAGTTAGCCCCTTCACACATTTCTGTTCCACTTTTTCCTATGTCGAACACTAACAAGCAGTGGACACAGTCAGCCCCTTCACACATTTCTGTTCCCCTTTTTCCTATGTCGGACACAAACAAGCAGTGGACACAGTCAGCCCCTTCACACATTTCTGTTCTACTTTTTCATATGTCGGACACAAACAAGCAGTGGACACAGTCAGCCCCTTCACACATTTCTGTTCCACTTTTTCCTATGTCGGACACAAACAAGCAGTGGACACAGTCAGCCCCTTCACACATTTCTGTTCCACTTTTCCTATGTCGGACACAAACAAGCAGTGGACACAGTCATCCCCTTCACACATTTCTGTTCCACTTTTCCTATGTCGGACACAAACAAGCAGTGGACACAGTCAGCCCCTTCACACATTTCTGTTCCACTTTCCTATGTGGGACACAAATAAGCAGTGGACACAGTCAGCCCCTTCACACATTTCTGTTCCTGTTTTTCCTATGTCGAACACTAACAAGCAGTGGACACAGTCAGCCCCTTCACACGTTTCTGTTCCACTTTTTCCTATGTCGGACACAAACAAGCAGTGGACACAGTCAGCCCCTTCACACATTTCTGTTCCACTTTTTCCTATGTCGGACACAAACAAGCAGTGGACACAGTTAGCCCCTTCACACATTTCTGTTCCACTTTTTCCTATGTCGGACACAAACAAGCAGTGGACACAGTCAGCCCCTTCACACATTTCTGTTCCACTTTTCCTATGTCGAACACTAACAAGCAGTGGACACAGTCAGCCCCTTCACACATTTCTGTTCCACTTTTTCCTATGTCGAACACTAACAAGCAGTGGACACAGTCCGCCCCTTCACACATTTCTGTTCCACTTTTTCCTATGTCGAACACTAACAAGCAGTGGACACAGTCAGTCCCTTCACACATTTCTGTTCCACTTTTTCCTATGTCGAACACTAACAAGCAGTGGACACAGTCAGCCCCATTCACACATTTCTGTTCCACTTTTTCCTATGTCGAACACTAACAAGCAGTGGACACAGTCAGCCCCCTTCACACATTTCTGTTCCACTTTTCCTATGTCGGACACAAACAAGCAGTGGACACAGTCAGCCCCCTTCACACATTTCTGTTCCACGTTTCCTATGTCGGACACCAACAAGCAGTGGACACAGTCAGCCCCTTCACAAATTTCTGTTCCACTTTTTCCTATGTCGGACACAAACAAGCAGTGGACACAGTCAGCCCCTTCACACATTTCTGTTCCACTTTTTCCTACGTCGGACACAAACAAACAGCGGACACAGTCAGCCCCTTCACACATTTCTGTTCCACTTTTTCCTACGTCGGACACAAACAAGCAGTGGACACAGTCAGCCCCCTTCACACATTTCTGTTCCTCTTTTTCCCATGTCGGACACAAACACGCAGTGGACACAGTCAGCCCCTTCACACATTTCTGTTCCACTTTTCCTATGTCGGACACAAACAAGCAGTGGACACAGTCAGCCCCTTCACACATTTCTGTTCCACTTTTCCTATGTCGGACAGAAACAAGCAGCGGACACAGTCAGCCCCTCACACATTTCTGTTCCACTTTTCCTATGTTGGACACAAACAAGCAGTGGACACAGTCAGCCCTTCACACATTTCTGTTCCACTTTTCCTATGTCGGACACAAACAAGCAGCGGATACAGTCAGCACCTTCACACATTTCTGTTCCACTTTTTCCTACGTCGGACACAAACAAGCAGCGGACACAGTCAGCCCCTTCACACATTTCTGTTCCACTTTTTCCTACGTCGGACACAAACAAGCAGCGGACACAGTCAGCCCCTCACACATTTCTGTTCCACTTTTCCTATGTCGGACACAAACAAGCAGTGGACACAGTCAGCCCCTTCACACATTTCTGTTCCACTTTTCCTATGTCGGACACAAACAAGCAGTGGACACAGTCAGCCCCTTCACACATTTCTGTTCCACTTTTCCTACGTCGGACACAAACAAGCAGCGGACACAGTCAGCCCCTTCACACATTTCTGTTCCACTTTTTCCTACGTCGGACACAAACAAGCAGCGGACACAGTCAGCCCCTTCACACATTTCTGTTCCACTTTTTCCCATGTCGGACACAATCAAGCAGTGGACACAGTCAGCCCCTTCACACATTTCTGTTCCACTTTTCCTATGTTGGACACAAACAAGCAGTGGACACAGTCAGCCCCTTCACACATTTCTGTTCCACTTTTCCTATGTCGGACACAAACAAGCAGTGGACACAGTCAGCCCCTTCACACATTTCTGTTCCACTTTTCCTATGTCGGACACAAACAAGCAGTGGACACAGTCAGCCCCTTCACACATTTCTGCTCCACTTTTTCCCATGTCGGACACCAACAAGCAGTGGACACAGTCAGCCCCTTCACACATTTCTGTTCCACTTTTCCTATGTCGGACACAAACAAGCAGCGGACACAGTCAGCCCCTTCACACATTTCTGTTCCACTTTTCCTATGTCGGACACAAACAAGCAGTGGACACAGTCAGCCCCCTTCACACATTTCTGTTCCACTTTTCCTATGTCGGACACAAACAAGCAGTGGACACAGTCAGCCCCCTTCACACATTTCTGTTCCACTTTTCCTATGTCGGACACAAACCAGCAGTGGACACAGTCAGCCCCCTTCACACATTTCTGTTCCACGTTTCCTATGTCGGACACCAACAAGCAGTGGACACAGTCAGCCCCTTCACAAATTTCTGTTCCACTTTTTCCTATGTTGGACACAAACAAGCAGTGGACACAGTCAGCCCCTTCACAAATTTCTGTTCCACTTTTTCCTATGTTGGACACAAACAAGCAGTGGACACAGTCAGCCCCCTTCACACATTTCTGTTCCTCTTTTTCCCATGTCGGACACAAACACGCAGTGGACACAGTCAGCCCCTTCACACATTTCTGTTCCACTTTTCCTATGTCGGACACAAACCAGCAGTGGACACAGTCAGCCCCTTCACACATTTCTGTTCCACTTTTCCTATGTCGGACACAAACAAGCAGTGGACACAGTCAGCCCCTTCACACATTTCTGTTCCTCTTTTTCCCATGTCGGACACAAACACGCAGTGGACACAGTCAGCCCCCTTCACACATTTCTGTTCCTCTTTTTCCCATGTCGGACACAAACCAGCAGTGGACACAGTCAGCCCCTTCACACATTTCTGTTCCACTTTTCCTATGTCGGACACAAACAAGCAGTGGACACAGTCAGCCCCTTCACACATTTCTGTTCCACTTTTCCTATGTCGGACACAAACCAGCAGTGGACACAGTCAGCCCCCTTCACACATTTCTGTTCCACTTTTCCTATGTCGGACACAAACAAGCAGTGGACACAGTCAGCCCCTTCACACATTTCTGTTCCACTTTTCCTATGTCGGACACAAACAAGCAGTGGACACAGTCAGCCCCTTCACACATTTCAGTTCCACTTTTCCTATGTCGAACACTAACAAGCAGTGGACACAGTCAGCCCCTTCACACATTTCTGTTCCACTTTTTCCTATGTCGAACACTAACAAGCAGTGGACACAGTCCGCCCCTTCACACATTTCTGTTCCACTTTTTCCTATGTCGAACACTAACAAGGAGTGGACACAGTCAGTCCCTTCACACATTTCTGTTCCACTTTTTCCTATGTCGAACACTAACAAGCAGTGGACACAGTCAGCCCCTTCACACATTTCTGTTCCACTTTTTCCTATGTCGAACACTAACAAGCAGTGGACACAGTCAGTCCCTTCACACATTTCTTTTCCACTTTTCCTATGTCGGACACAAACAAGCAGTGGACACAGTCAGCCCCCTTCACACATTTCTGTTCCACTTTTCCTATGTCGGACACAAACAAGCAGTGGACACAGTCACCCCCTTCACACATTTCTGTTCCACTTTTCCTATGTCAGACACAAACAAGCAGTGGACACAGTCATCCCCTTCACACATTTCTGTTCCACTTTTTCCTACGTCGGACACAAACAAGCAGCAGACACAGTCAGCCCCTTCACACATTTCTGTTCCACTTTTCCTATGTCAGACACAAACAAGCAGTGGACACAGTCATCCCCTTCACACATTTCTGTTCCACTTTTTCCTACGTCGGACACAAACAAAAAGTGGACACAGTCAGCCCCTTCACACATTTCTGTTCCACTTTTCCTATGTCGGACACAAACAAGCAGTGGACACAGTCAGCCCCTTCACACATTTCTGTTCCACTTTTCCTATGTCGGACACAAACAAGCAGTGGACACAGTCAGCCCCCTTCACACATTTCTGTTCCACTTTTTCCCATGTCGGACACAAACAAGCAGTGGACACAGTCAGCCCCTTCACACATTTCTGTACCACTTTTTCCCATGTCGGACACAAACAAGCAGCGGACACAGTCAGCCCCTTCACACATTTCTGTTCCACTTTTTCCTATGTCGGACACAAACAAGCAGTGGACACAGTCAGCCCCTTCACACATTTCTGTTCCTCTTTTTCCCATGTCGGACACAAACAAGCAGTGGACACAGTCAGCCCCCTTCACACATTTCTGTTCCACTTTTTCCTACGTCGGACACAAACAAGCAGCGGACACAGTCAGCCCCTTCACACATTTCTGTTCCACTTTTTCCTACGTCGGACACAAACAAGCAGCGGACACAGTCAGCCCCTTCACACATTTCTGTTCCACTTTTCCTATGTCGGACACAAACAAGCAGTGGACACAGTCAGCCCCTTCACACATTTCTGTTCCACTTTTCCTATGTCGGACACAAACAAGCAGTGGACACAGTCAGCCCCTTCACACATTTCTGTTCCACTTTTCCTATGTCGGACACAAACAAGCAGCGGACACAGTCAGCCCCTTCACACATTTCTGTTCCACTTTTCCTATGTCGGACACAAACAAGCAGTGGACACAGTCAGCCCCTTCACACATTTCTGTTCCACTTTTCCTATGTCGGACACAAACAAGCAGCGGACACAGTCAGCCCCTTCACACATTTCTGTTCCACTTTTCCTATGCCGGACACAAACAAGCAGTGGACACAGTCAGCCCCTTCACACATTTCTGTTCCACTTTTCCTACGTCGGACACAAACAAGCAGCGGACACAGTCAGCCCCTTCACACATTTCTGTTCCCCTTTTTCCTATGTCATACACAAACAAGCAGTGGACACAGTCAGCCCCTTCACACATTTCTGTTCCACTTTTCCTATGTCGGACACAAACAAGCAGTGGACACAGTCAGCCCCTTCACACATTTCTGTTCCACTTTTCCTATGTCGGACACAAACAAGCAGTGGACACAGTCAGCCCCTTCACACATTTCTGTTCCACTTTTCCTATGTCGGACACCAACAAGCAGTGGACACAGTCAGCCCCTTCACACATTTCTGTTCCACTTTTCCTATGTCGGACACAAACCAGCAGTGGACACAGTCAGCCCCTTCACACATTTCTGTTCCACTTTTCCTATGTCGGACACAAACCAGCAGTGGACACAGTCAGCCCCTTCACACATTTCTGTTCCACTTTTCCTATGTCGGACACAAACCAGCAGTGGACACAGCCCCCTTCACACATTTCTGTTCCACTTTTCCTATGTCGGACACAAACAAGCAGTGGACACAGTCAGCCCCTTCACACATTTCTGTTCCACTTTTCCTATGTCGGACACAAACAAGCAGTGGACACAGTCAGCCCCTTCACACATTTCTGTTCCTCTTTTTCCCATGTCGGACACAAACAAGCAGTGGACACAGTCAGCCCCCTTCACACATTTCTGTTCCACTTTTCCTATGTCAGACACAAACAAGCAGTGGACACAGTCATCCCCTTCACACATTTCTGTTCCACTTTTTCCTACGTCGGACACAAACAAGCAGCGGACACAGTCAGCCCCTTCACACATTTCTGTTCCACTTTTCCTATGTCGGACACAAACAAGCAGTGGACACAGTCAGCCCCTTCACACATTTCTGTTCCACTTTTCCTATGTCGGACACAAACAAGCAGTGGACACAGTCAGCCCCTTCACACATTTCTGTTCCACTTTTCCTATGTCGGACACAAACAAGCAGTGGACACAGTCAGCCCCCTTCACACATTTCTGTTCCACTTTTTCCCATGTCGGACACAAACAAGCAGTGGACACAGTCAGCCCCTTCACATATTTCTGTTCCACTTTTTCCTACGTCGGACACAAACAAGCAGCGGAAACAGTCAGCCCCTTCACACATTTCTGTTCCACTTTTTCCTACGTCGGACACAAACAAGCGGTGGACACAGTCAGCCCCTTCACACATTTCTGTTCCACTTTTCCTATGTCGGACACAAACAAGCAGTGGACACAGTCAGCCCCTTCACACATTTCTGTTCCACTTTTCCTATGTCGGACACAAACAAGCAGCGGACACAGTCAGCCCCTCACACATTTCTGTTCCACTTTTCCTATGTCGGACACAAACAAGCAGTGGACACAGTCAGCCCCTTCACACATTCCTGTTCCACTTTTCCTATGTCGGACACAAACAAGCAGCGGATACAGTCAGCCCCTTCACACATTTCTGTTCCACTTTTTCCTACGTCGGACACAAACAAGCAGCGGACACAGTCAGCCCCTTCACACATTTCTGTTCCACTTTTTCCTACGTCGGACACAAACAAGCAGCGGACACAGTCAGCCCCTCACACATTTCTGTTCCACTTTTCCTATGTCGGACACAAACAAGCAGTGGACACAGTCAGCCCCTTCACACATTTCTGTTCCACTTTTTCCTATGTCGGACACAAACAAGCAGTGGACACAGTCAGCCCCTTCACACATTTCTGTTCCACTTTTCCTATGTCGGACACAAACAAGCAGTGGACACAGTAAGCCCCTTCACACATTTCTGTTCCACTTTTCCTATGTCGGACACAAACAAGCAGTGGACACAGTAAGCCCCTTCACACATTTCTGTTCCACTTTTCCTATGTCGGACACAAACAAGCAGTGGACACAGTAAGCCCCTTCACACATTTCTGTTCCACTTTTCCTATGTCGGACACAAACAAGCAGTGGACACAGTCAGCCCCTTCACACATTTCTGTTCCACTTTTTCCTATGTCGGACACAAACAAGCAGTGGACACAGTCAGCCCCTTCACACATTTCTGTTCCACTTTTCCTACGTCGGACACAAACAAGCAGCGGACACAGTCAGCCCCTTCACACATTTCTGTTCCACTTTTTCCTGCGTCGGACACAAACAAGCAGCGGACACAGTCAGCCCCTTCACACATTTCTGTTCCACTTTTTCCCATGTCGGACACAAACCAGCAGTGGACACAGTCAGCCCCTTCACACATTTCTGTTCCACTTTTCCTATGTCGGACACAAACAAGCAGTGGACACAGTCAGCCCCTTCACACATTTCTGTTCCACTTTTCCTATGTCGGACACAAACAAGCAGTGGACACAGTCAGCCCCTTCACACATTTCTGCTCCACTTTTTCCCATGTCGGACACCAACAAGCAGTGGACACAGTCAGCCCCTTCACACATTTCTGTTCCACTTTTCCTATGTCGGACACAAACAAGCAGCGGACACAGTCAGCCCCTTCACACATTTCTGTTCCACTTTTCCTATGTCGGACACAAACAAGCAGTGGACACAGTCAGCCCCCTTCACACATTTCTGTTCCACTTTTCCTATGTCGGACACAAACAAGCAGTGGACACAGTCAGCCCCCTTCACACATTTCTGTTCCACTTTTCCTATGTCGGACACAAACAAGCAGTGGACACAGTCAGCCCCCTTCACACATTTCTGTTCCACTTTTCCTATGTCGGACACAAACCAGCAGTGGACACAGTCAGCCCCTTCACACATTTCTGTTCCACGTTTCCTATGTCGGACACCAACAAGCAGTGGACACAGTCAGCCCCTTCACAAATTTCTGTTCCACTTTTTCCTATGTTGGACACAAACAAGCAGTGGACACAGTCAGCCCCTTCACACATTTCTGTTCCTCTTTTTCCCATGTCGGACACAAACACGCAGTGGACACAGTCAGCCCCCTTCACACATTTCTGTTCCACTTTTCCTATGTCGGACACAAACCAGCAGTGGACACAGTCAGCCCCTTCACACATTTCTGTTCCACTTTTCCTATGTCGGACACAAACAAGCTGTGGACACAGTCAGCCCCTTCACACATTTCTGTTCCTCTTTTTCCCATGTCGGACACAAACACGCAGTGGACACAGTCAGCCCCCTTCACACATTTCTGTACCACTTTTTCCTATGTCGGACACAAACCAGCAGTGGACACAGTCAGCCCCTTTCACACATTTCTGTTCCACTTTTCCTATGTCGGACACAAACAAGCAGTGGACACAGTCACCCCCTTCACACATTTCTGTTCCACTTTTCCTATGTCAGACACAAACAAGCAGTGGACACAGTCATCCCCTTCACACATTTCTGTTCCACTTTTTCCTACGTCGGACACAAACAAGCAGTGGACACAGTCAGCCCCCTTCACACATTTCTGTTCCACTTTTCCTATGTCGGACACAAACAAGCAGTGGACACAGTCAGCCCCCTTCACACATTTCTGTTCCACTTTTCCTATGTCGGACACAAACAAGCAGTGGACACAGTCAGCCCCTTCACACATTTCTGTTCCACTTTTCCTATGTCGGACACAAACAAGCAGTGGACACAGTCAGCCCCTTCACACATTTCTGTTCCACTTTTTCCCATGTCGGACACAAACAAGCAGTGGACACAGTCAGCCCCTTCACACATTTCTGTACCACTTTTTCCCATGTCGGACACAAACAAGCAGCGGACACAGTCAGTCCCCTTCACACATTTCTGTACCACTTTTTCCCATGTCGGACACAAACAAGCAGTGGACACAGTCAGCCCCTTCACACATTTCTGTTCCTCTTTTTCCCATGTCGGACACAATCAAGCAGTGGACACAGTCAGTCCCCTTCACACATTTCTGTTCCTCTTTTTCCCATGTCGGACACAATCAAGCAGTGGACACAGTCAGCCCCTTCACACATTTCTGTTCCTCTTTTTCCCATGTCGGACACAATCAAGCAGTGGACACAGTCAGCCCCTTCACACATTTCTGTTCCTCTTTTTCCCATGTCGGACACAATCAAGCAGTGGACACAGTCAGCCCCTTCACACATTTCTGTTCCACTTTTTCCTACGTCGGACACAAACAAGCAGCGGACACAGTCAGCCCCTTAACACATTTCTGTTCCACTTTTCCTATGTCGGACACAAACAAGCAGCGGACACAGTCAGCCCCTTCACACATTTCTGTTCCACTTTTCCTATGTCGGACACAAACAAGCAGTGGACACAGTCAGCCCCTTCACACATTTCTGTTCCACTTTTTCCTACGTCGGACACAAACAAGCAGTGGACACAGTCAGCCCCTTCACACATTTCTGTTCCACTTTTTTCCATGTCGGACACAAACAAGCAGTGGACACAGTCAGCCCCTTCACACATTTCTGTTCCACTTTTCCTACATCGGACACAAACCAGCAGCGGACACAGTCAGCCCCTTCACACATTTCTGTTCCACTTTTTCCTACGTCGGACACAAACAAGCAGCGGACACAGTCAGCCCCTTCACACATTTCTGTTCCACTTTTCCTATGTCGGACACAAACAAGCAGTGGACACGGTCAGCCCCTTCACACATTTCTGTTCCCCTATTTCCTATGTCGGACACAAACAAGCAGTGGACACAGTCAGCCCCTTCACACATTTCTGTTCCACTTTTCCTATGTCGGACACAAACAAGCAGCGGACACAGTCAGCCCCTTCACACATTTCTGTTCCACTTTTCCTATGTCGGACACAAACAAGCAGTGGACACAGTCAGCCCCCTTCACACATTTCTGTTCCACTTTTCCTATGTCGGACACAAACAAGCAGTGGACACAGTCAGCCCCTTCACACATTTCTGTTCCACTTTTCCTATGTCGGACACAAACCAGCAGTGGACACAGTCAGCCCCTTCACACATTTCTGTTCCACGTTTCCTATGTCGGACACCAACAAGCAGTGGACACAGTCAGCCCCTTCACACATTTCTGTTCCACTTTTTCCTATGTCGGACACAAACAAGCAGTGGACACAGTCAGCCCCTTCACAAATTTCTGTTCCACTTTTTCCTATGTTGGACACAAACAAGCAGTGGACACAGTCAGCCCCTTCACACATTTCTGTTCTACTTTTCCTATGTCGGACACAAACAAGCAGTGGACACAGTCAGCCCCTTCACACATTTCTGTTCCACTTTTTCCTATGTCGGACACAAACAAGCAGTGGACACAGTCAGCCCCTTCACAAATTTCTGTTCCACTTTTTCCTATGTTGGACACAAACAAGCAGTGGACACAGTCAGCCCCTTCACACATTTCTGTTCTAATTTTCCTATGTCGGACACAAACCAGCAGTGGACACAGTCAGCCCCTCACACATTTCTGTTCCACTTTTCCTATGTCGGACACAAACAAGCAGTGGACACAGTCAGCCTCTTCACACATTTCTGTTCCTCTTTTTCCCATGTCGGACACAAACACGCAGTGGACACAGTCAGCCCCCTTCACACATTTCTGTTCCACTTTTCCTATGTCGGACACAAACAAGCAGTGGACACAGTCAGCCCCTTCACACATTTCTGTTCCACTTTTTCCTATGTCGGACACAAACAAGCAGTGGACACAGTCAGCCCCTTCACACATTTCTGTTCCACTTTTTCCTATGTCGGACACAAACAAGCAGTGGACACAGTCAGCCCCTTCACACATTTCTGTTCCACTTTTTCCTATGTCGGACACAAACAAGCAGTGGACACAGTCAGCCCCTTCACAAATTTCTGTTCCACTTTTTCCTATGTTGGACACAAACAAGCAGTGGACACAGTCAGCCCCTTCACAAATTTCTGTTCCACTTTTCCTATGTCGGACACAAACCAGCAGTGGACACAGTCAGCCCCTCACACATTTCTGTTCCACTTTTCCTATGTCGGACACAAACAAGCAGTGGACACAGTCAGCCCCTTCACACATTTCTGTTCCTCTTTTTCCCATGTCGGACACAAACACGCAGTGGACACAGTCAGCCCCCTTCACACATTTCTGTTCCACTTTTCCTATGTCGGACACAAACCAGCAGTGGACACAGTCAGCCCCCTTCACACATTTCTGTTCAACTTTTCCTATGTCGGACACAAACAAGCAGTGGACACAGTCAGCCCCTTCACACGTTTCTGTTCCACTTTTCCTATGTCGGACACAAACAAGCAGTGGACACAGTCAGCCCCTTCACATATTTCTGTTCCACTTTTCCTATGTCGGACACAAACAAGCAGTGGACACAGTCATCCCCTTCACACATTTCTGTTCCACTTTTCCTATGTCGGACACAAACAAGCAGTGGACACAGTCAGCCCCTTCACACATTTCTGTTCCACTTTTTCCTATGTCGGACACAAACAAGCAGTGGACACAGTCAGCCCCTTCACACATTTCTGTTCCACTTTTTCCCATGTCGGACACAAACAAGCAGTGGACACAGTCAGCCACTTCACACATTTCTGTTCCACTTTTCCTATGTCGGACACAAACAAGCAGTGGACACAGTCATCCCCTTCACACATTTCTGTTCCACTTTTCCTATGTCGGACACAAACAAGCAGTGGACACAGTCAGCCCCTTCACACATTTCTGTTCCACTTTTTCCTATGTCGGACACAAACAAGCAGTGGACACAGTCAGCCCCTTCACACATTTCTGTTCCACTTTTCCTATGTCGGACACAAACAAGCAGTGGACACAGTCAGCCCCTTCACACATTTCTGTTCCACTTTTTCCCATGTCGGACACAAACAAGCAGTGGACACAGTCAGCCACTTCACACATTTCTGTTCCACTTTTTCCCATGTCGGACACAAACAAGCAGTGGACACAGTCAGCCCCTTCACACATTTCTGTTCCACTTTTCCTATGTCGGACACAAACAAGCAGTGGACACAGTCAGCCCCTTCACACATTTCTGTTCCACTTTTTCCTATGTCGGACACAAACAAGCAGTGGACACAGTCAGCCCCTTCACACATTTCTGTTCCACTTTTCCTATGTCGGACACAAACAAGCAGTGGACACAGTCAGCCCCTTCACACATTTCTGTTCCACTTTTCCTATGTCGGACACAAACAAGCAGTGGACACAGTCAGCCCCTTCACACATTTCTGTTCCACTTTTTCCTATGTCGGACACAAACAAGCAGTGGACACAGTCAGCCCCTTCACACATTTCTGTTCCACTTTTCCTATGTCGGACACAAACAAGCAGTGGACACAGTCAGCCCCTTCACACATTTCTGTTCCACTTTTCCTATGTCGGACAGAAACAAGCAGTGGACACAGTCATCCCCTTCACACATTTCTGTTCCACTTTTCCTATGTCGGACACAAACAAGCAGTGGACACAGTCAGCCCCTTCACACATTTCTGTTCCACTTTTCCTATGTCGGACACAAACAAGCAGCGGACACAGTCACCCCCTTCTCACATTTCTGTTCCACTTTTTCCTACGTCGGACACAAACAAGCAGTGGACACAGTCAGCCCCTTCACACATTTCTGTTCCACTTTTCCTATGTCGGACACAAACCAGCAGTGGACACAGTCAGCCCCTCACACATTTCTGTTCCACTTTTCCTATGTCGGACACAAACAAGCAGTGGACACAGTCAGCCCCTTCACACATTTCTGTTCCTCTTTTTCCCATGTCGGACACAAACACGCAGTGGACACAGTCAGCCCCCTTCACACATTTCTGTTCCACTTTTCCTATGTCGGACACAAACCAGCAGTGGACACAGTCAGCCCCTCACACATTTCTGTTCCACTTTTCCTATGTCGGACACAAACAAGCAGTGGACACAGTCAGCCCCTTCACACATTTCTGTTCCTCTTTTTCCCATGTCGGACACAAACACGCAGTGGACACAGTCAGCCCCCTTCACACATTTCTGTTCCACTTTTCCTATGTCGGACACAAACCAGCAGTGGACACAGTCAGCCCCCTTCACACATTTCTGTTCAACTTTTCCTATGTCGGACACAAACAAGCAGTGGACACAGTCAGCCCCTTCACACATTTCTGTTCCACTTTTCCTATGTCGGACACAAACCAGCAGTGGACACAGTCAGCCCCTTCACACGTTTCTGTTCCACTTTTCCTATGTCGGACACAAACAAGCAGTGGACACAGTCAGCCCCTTCACATATTTCTGTTCCACTTTTCCTATGTCGGACACAAACAAGCAGTGGACACAGTCATCCCCTTCACACATTTCTGTTCCACTTTTCCTATGTCGGACACAAACAAGCAGTGGACACAGTCAGCCCCTTCACACATTTCTGTTCCACTTTTTCCTATGTCGGACACAAACAAGCAGTGGACACAGTCAGCCCCTTCACACATTTCTGTTCCACTTTTCCTATGTCGGACACAAACAAGCAGTGGACACAGTCAGCCCCTTCACACATTTCTGTTCCACTTTTCCTATGTCGGACACAAACAAGCAGTGGACACAGTCAGCCCCTTCACACATTTCTGTTCCACTTTTTCCCATGTCGGACACAAACAAGCAGTGGACACAGTCAGCCACTTCACACATTTCTGTTCCACTTTTTCCCATGTCGGACACAAACAAGCAGTGGACACAGTCAGCCCCTTCACACATTTCTGTTCCACTTTTCCTATGTCGGACACAAACAAGCAGTGGACACAGTCAGCCCCTTCACACATTTCTGTTCCACTTTTTCCTATGTCGGACACAAACAAGCAGTGGACACAGTCAGCCCCTTCACACATTTCTGTTCCACTTTTCCTATGTCGGACACAAACAAGCAGTGGACACAGTCATCCCCTTCACACATTTCTGTTCCACTTTTCCTATGTCGGACACAAACAAGCAGTGGACACAGTCATCCCCTTCACACATTTCTGTTCCACTTTTCCTATGTCGGACACAAACAAGCAGTGGACACAGTCAGCCCCTTCACACATTTCTGTTCCACTTTTCCTATGTCGGACACAAACCAGCAGTGGACACAGTCATCCCCTTCACACATTTCTGTTCCTCTTTTTCCTATGTCGGACACAAACAAGCAGTGGACACAGTCAGCCCCTTCACACATTTCTGTTCCTCTTTTTCCTATGTCGGACACAAACAAGCAGTGGACACAGTCAGCCCCTTCACACATTTCTGTTCCCCTTTTTCCTATGTCGGACACAAACAAGCAGTGGACACAGTCAGCCCCTTCACACATTTCTGTTCCACTTTTCCTATGTCGGACACAAACAAGCAGTGGACACAGTCAGCCCCTTCTCACATTTCTGTTCCACTTTTTCCTACGTCGGACACAAACAAGCAGTGGACACAGTCAGCCCCTCACACGTTTCTGTTCCACTTTTCCTATGTCAGACACAAACAAGCAGTGGACACAGTCACCCCCTTCTCACATTTCTGTTCCACTTTTTCCTATGTCGGACACAAACAAGCAGTGGACACAGTCAGCCCCTCACACATTTCTGTTCCACTTTTCCTATGTCGGACACAAGCAGTGGACACAGTCAGCCCCTTCACACATTTCTGTTCCACTTTTCCTATGTCGGACACAAACAAGCAGCGGACACAGTCAGCCCCCTTCACACATTTCTGTTCCACTTTTCCTATGTCGGACACAAACCAGCAGTGGACACAGTCAGCCCCTTCACACATTTCTGTTCCTCTTTTTCCCATGTCGGACACAAACAAGCAGTGGACACAGTCAGCCCCTTCACACATTTCTGTTCCACTTTTCCTATGTCAGACACAAACAAGCAGTGGACACAGTCAGCCCCTTCACACATTTCTGTTCCCCTTTTCCTATGTCAGACACAAACAAGCAGTGGACACAGTCAGCCCCTTCACACATTTCTGTTCCACTTTTCCTATGTCAGACACAAACAAGCAGTGGACACAGTCAGCCCCTTCACACATTTCTGTTCCACTTTTCCTATGTCGGACACAAACAAGCAGTGGACACAGTCAGCCCCTTCACACATTTCTGTTCCACTTTTTCCCATGTCGGACACAAACAAGCAGTGGACACAGTCAGCCCCTTCACACATTTCTGTTCCACTTTTTCCCATGTCGGACACAAACAAGCAGTGGACACAGTCAGCACCTTCTCACATTTCTGTTCCACTTTTTCCTACGTCGCACACAAACAAGCAGCGGACACAGTCAGCCCCTTCACACATTTCTGTTCCACTTTTCCTATGTCGGACACAAACAAGCAGTGGACACAGTCAGCCCCTTCACACATTTCTGTTCCACTTTTTCCCATGTCGGACACAAACAAGCAGTGGACACAGTCAGCCCCTTCACACATTTCTGTTCCACTTTTTCCCATGTCGGACACAAACAAGCAGTGGACACAGTCAGCCCCTTCACACATTTCTGTACCACTTTTTCCCATGTCGGACACAAACAAGCAGCGGACACAGTCAGCCCCCTTCACACATTTCTGTTCCTCTTTTTCCCATGTCGGACACAATCAAGCAGTGGACACAGTCAGCCCCTTCACACATTTCTGTTCCACTTTTTCCTACGTCGGACACAAACAAGCAGCGGACACAGTCAGCCCCCTTCACACATTTCTGTTCCACTTTTTCCTACGTCGGACACAAACAAGCAGCGGACACAGTCAGCCCCCTTCACACATTTCTGTTCCACTTTTCCTATGTCGGACACAAACAAGCAGTGGACACAGTCAGCCCCTTCACACATTTCTGTTCCACTTTTCCTATGTCGGACACAAACAAGCAGCGGACACAGTCAGCCCCTTCACACATTTCTGTTCCACTTTTCCTATGTCGGACACAAACCAGCAGTGGACACAGTCAGCCCCTTCACACATTTCTGTTCCACTTTTCCTATGTCGGACACAAACCAGCAGTGGACACAGTCAGCCCCTTCACACATTTCTGTTACTCTTTTTCCCATGTCGGACACAAACAAGCAGTGGACACAGTCAGCCCCCTTCACACATTTCTGTTCCACTTTTCCTATGTCGGACACAAACAAGCAGTGGACACAGTCACCCCCTTCACACGTTTCTGTTCCACTTTTCCTATGTCGGACACAAACAAGCAGTGGACACAGTCAGCCCCTTCACACATTTCTGTTCCACTTTTCCTATGTCAGACACAAACAAGCAGTGGACACAGTCAGCCCCCTTCACACATTTCTGTTCCACTTTTCCTATATCAGACACAAACAAGCAGCGGACACAGTCATCCCCTTCACACATTTCTGTTCCACTTTTTCCTACGTCGGACACAAACAAGCAGCGGACACAGTCAGCCCCTTCACACATTTCTGTTCCACTTTTCCTATGTCGGACACAAACAAGCAGTGGACACAGTCAGCCCCCTTCACACATTTCTGTTCCACTTTTCCTATGTCGGACACAAACAAGCAGTGGACACAGTCAGCCCCTTCACACATTTCTGTTCCACTTTTTCCCATGTCGGACACAAACAAGCAGCGGACACAGTCAGCCCCTTCACACATTTCTGTTCCTCTTTTTCCCATGTCGGACACAATCAAGCAGTGGACACAGTCAGTCCCCTTCACACATTTCTGTTCCACTTTTCCCATGTCGGACACAAACAAGCAGTGGACACAGTCAGCCCCTTCACACATTTCTGTTCCACTTTTTCCCATGTCGGACACAAACAAGCAGTGGACACAGTCAGCCCCTTCACACATTTCTGTTCCTCTTTTTCCCATGTCGGACACAATCAAGCAGTGGACACAGTCAGCCCCTTCACACATTTCTGTTCCACTTTTTCCTACGTCGGACACAAACAAGCAGCGGACACAGTCAGCCCCTTCACACATTTCTGTTCCACTTTTCCTATGTCGGACACAAACAAGCAGTGGACACAGTCAGCCCCTTCACACATTTCTGTTCCACTTTTCCTATGTCGGACACAAACAAGCAGCGGACACAGTCAGCCCCTTCCCTTCATACATTTCTGTTCCACTTTTCCTATGTCGGACACAAACAAGCAGTGGACACAGTCAGCCCCCTTCACACATTTCTGTTCCACTTTTTCCCATGTCGGACACAATCAAGCAGTGGACACAGTCAGCCCCTTCACACATTTCTGTTCCACTTTTTCCTACGTCGGACACAAACAAGCAGCGGACACAGTCAGCCCCTTCACACATTTCTGTTCCACTTTTTCCTACGTCGGACACAAACAAGCAGCGGACACAGTCAGCCCCTTCACACATTTCTGTTCCACTTTTTCCCATGTCGGACACAATCAAGCAGTGGACACAGTCAGCCCCTTCACACATTTCTGTTCCACTTTTCCTATGTCGGACACAAACAAGCAGCGGACACAGTCAGCCCCTTCACACATTTCTGTTCCACTTTTCCTATGTCGGACACAAACAAGCAGCGGACACAGTCAGCCCCTTCACACATTTCTGTTCCACTTTTCCTATGTCGGACACAAACAAGCAGTGGACACAGTCAGCCCCCTTCACACATTTCTGTTCCACTTTTCCTATGTCGGACACAAACAAGCAGTGGACACAGTCAGCCCCCTTCACACATTTCTGTTCCACTTTTCCTATGTCGGACACCAACAAGCAGTGGACACAGTCAGCCCCTTCACACATTTCTGTTCCACTTTTCCTATGTCGGACACAAACCAGCAGTGGACACAGTCAGCCCCCTTCACACATTTCTGTTCCACGTTTCCTATGTCGGACACAAACAAGCAGTGGACACAGTCAGCCCCTTCACACATTTCTGTTCCACTTTTCCTATGTCGGACACAAACAAGCAGTGGACACAGTCAGCCCCTTCACACATTTCTGTTCCACTTTTCCTATGTCGGACACAAACAAGCAGTGGACACAGTCAGCCCCCTTCACACATTTCTGTTCCACTTTTCCTATGTCGGACACCAACAAGCAGTGGACACAGTCAGCCCCTTCACACATTTCTGTTCCACTTTTCCTATGTCGGACACAAACCAGCAGTGGACACAGTCAGCCCCCTTCACACATTTCTGTTCCACGTTTCCTATGTCGGACACCAACAAGCAGTGGACACAGTCAGCCCCTTCACACATTTCTGTTCCACTTTTTCCTATGTCGGACACAAACAAGCAGTGGACACAGTTAGCCCCTTCACAAATTTCTGTTCCACTTTTTCCTATGTTGGACACAAACAAGCAGTGGACACAGTCAGCCCCTTCACACGTTTCTGTTCCACGTTTCCTATGTCGGACACAAACAAGCAGTGGACACAGTCAGCCCCTTCACACATTTCTGTTCCTCTTTTTCCCATGTCGGACACAAACACTTAGTGGACACAGTCAGCCCCTTCACACATTTCTGTTCCACTTTTCCTATGTCGGACACAAACCAGCAGTGGACACAGTCAGCCCCTCACACATTTCTGTTCCACTTTTCCTATGTCGGACACAAACAAGCAGTGGACACAGTCACCCCCTTCACACGTTTCTGTTCCACTTTTCCTATGTCGGACACAAACAAGCAGTGGACACAGTCAGCCCCTTCACACATTTCTGTTCCTCTTTTTCCCATGTCGGACACAAACACGCAGTGGACACAGTCAGCCCCTTCACACATTTCTGTTCCTCTTTTTCCCATGTCGGACACAAACACGCAGTGGACACAGTCAGCCCCTTCACACATTTCTGTTCCTCTTTTTCCTATGTCATACACAAACAAGCAGTGGACACAGTCAGCCCCTTCACACATTTCTGTTCCACTTTTCCTATGTCGGACACAAACCAGCAGTGGACACAGTCAGCCCCTTCACACGTTTCTGTTCCACTTTTCCTATGTCGGACACAAACAAGCAGTGGACACAGTCAGCCCCTTCACATATTTCTGTTCCACTTTTCCTATGTCGGACACAAACAAGCAGTGGACACAGTCAGCCCCTTCACACATTTCTGTTCCACTTTTCCTATGTCGGACACAAACAAGCAGTGGACACAGTCAGCCACTTCACACATTTCTGTTCCACTTTTTCCCATGTCGGACACAAACAAGCAGTGGACACAGTCAGCCCCTTCACACATTTCTGTTCCACTTTTCCTATGTCGGACACAAACAAGCAGTGGACACAGTCAGCCCCTTCACACATTTCTGTTCCCCTTTTTCCTATGTCATACACAAACAAGCAGTGGACACAGTCAGCCCCCTTCACACATTTCTGTTCCACTTTTCCTATGTCGGACACAAACAAGCAGTGGACACAGTCAGCCCCTTCACACATTTCTGTTCCCCTTTTTCCTATGTCATACACAAACAAGCAGTGGACACAGTCAGCCCCCTTCACACATTTCTGTTCCACTTTTCCTATGTCGGACACAAACAAGCAGTGGACACAGTCAGCCCCTTCACACATTTCTGTTCCACTTTTCCTATGTCGGACACAAACAAGCAGTGGACACAGTCAGCCCCCTTCACACATTTCTGTTCCACTTTTCCTATGTCGGACACAAACCAGCAGTGGACACAGTCAGCCCCTTCACACATTTCTGTTCCACTTTTCCTATGTCGGACACAAACAAGCAGTGGACACAGTCAGCCCCTTCACACATTTCTGTTCCACTTTTCCTATGTCGGACACCAACAACCAGTGGACACAGTCAGCCCCTTCACACATTTCTGTTCCACTTTTTCCTATGCCGGACACAAACGAGCAGTGGACACAGTCAGCCCCTTCACACATTTCTGTTCCACTTTTTCCCATGTCGGACACAAACAAGCAGTGGACACAGTCAGCCCCTTCACACATTTCTGTTCCACTTTTCCTATGTCGGACACAAACAAGCAGTGGACACAGTCAGCCCCTTCACACATTTCTGTTCCACTTTTCCTATGTCGGACACCAACAAGCAGTGAACACAGTCAGCCCCCTTCACACATTTCTGTTCCACTTTTTCCTATGCCGGACACAAACAAGCAGTGGACACAGTCAGCCCCTTCACACATTTCTGTTCCACTTTTCCTATGTCGGACACAAGCAGTGGACACAGTCAGCCCCTCACACATTTCTGTTCCCCTTTTTCCTATGTCGGACACAAACCAGCAGTGGACACAGTCAGCCCCTTCACACATTTCTGTTCCACTTTTCCTATGTCGGACACAAACAAGCAGTGGACACAGTCAGCCCCCTTCACACGTTTCTGTTCCACTTTTCCTATGTCGGACACAAACCAGCAGTGGACACAGTCAGCCCCTTCACACATTTCTGTTCCACTTTTCCTATGTCGGACACAAACAAGCAGTGGACACAGTCAGCCCCTTCACACATTTCTGTTCCACTTTTTCTGTGTTGGACACAAACCAGCAGTGGACACAGTCAGCCCCTTCACACATTTCTGTTCCACTTTTTCTGTGTCGGACACAAACAAGCAGTGGACACAGTCAGCCCCTTCACACATTTCTGTTCCACGTTTCCTATGTCGGACACAAACAAGCAGTGGACACAGTCAGCCCCTTCACACATTTCTGTTCCACGTTTCCTATGTCGGACACAAACAAGCAGTGGACACAGTCAGCCCCTTCACACATTTCTGTTCCACTTTTCCTGTGTCGGACACAAACAAGCAGTGGACACAGTCAGCCCCTTCACACATTTCTGTTCCACTTTTTCTGTGTCGGACACAAACAAGCAGTGGACACAGTCAGCCCCTTCACACATTTCTGTTCCACTTTTCCTATGTCGGACACCAACAAGCAGTGGACACAGTCAGCCCCTTCACACATTTCTGTTCCACTTTTTCTGTGTCGGACACAAACAAGCAGTGGACACAGTCAGCCCCTTCACACATTTCTGTACCACTTTTTCCTATGTCGGACACAAACAAGCAGTGGACACAGTCAGCCCCTTCACACATTTCTGTTCCACTTTTTCTGTGTCGGACACAAACCAGCAGTGGACACAGTCAGCCCCTTCACACATTTCTGTTCCACTTTTTCCTATGTCGGACACAAACAAGCAGTGGACACAGTCAGCCCCTTCACACATTTCTGTTCCACTTTTTCCTATGTCGGACACAAACAGGCAGTGGACACAGTCAGCCCCTTCACACATTTCTGTTCCACTTTTTCCCATGTTGGACACAAACAAGCAGTGGACACAGTCAGCCCCTTCACACATTTCTGTTCCACTTTTTCCCATGTCGGACACAAACAAGCAGTGGACACAGTCAGCCCCTTCACACATTTCTGTTCCACTTTTTCCTATGTCGGACACCAACAAGCAGTGGACACAGTCAGCCCCTTCACACGTTTCTGTTCCACTTTTCCTATGTCGGACACAAACAAGCAGCGGACACAGTCAGCCCCTTCACACATTTCTGTTACACTTTTTCCCATGTCGGACACAAACAAGCAGTGGACACAGTCAGCCCCCTTCACACATTTCTGTTCCACTTTTCCTATGTCGGACACAAACAAGCAGTGGACACAGTCAGCCCCTTCACACATTTCTGTTCCACTTTTCCTATGTCGGACACAAATAAGCAGTGGACACAGTCAGCCCCTTCACACATTTCTGTTCCTCTTTTTCCTATTTCGGACACAAACAAGCAGTGGACACAGTCAGCCCCTTCACACATTTCTGTTCCACTTTTTCCTATGTTGGACACAAACAAGCAGTGGACACAGTCAGCCCCTTCACACATTTCTGTTCCACTTTTCCTATGTCGGACACAAACAAGCAGTGGACACAGTCAGCCCCTTCACACATTTCTGTTCCTCTTTTTCCTATGTCGGACACAAACAAGCAGTGGACACAGTCAGCCCCTTCACACATTTCTGTTCCACTTTTCCTATGTCGGACACAAACAAGCAGTGGACACAGTCAGCCCCTTCACACGTTTCTGTTCCACTTTTCCTATGTCGGACACAAACAAGCAGTGGACAGAGTCTGTCGTTTGTATACAGAATGTTATGGAATTGTCTTCTATGCGATTGCCTCCTTTTCAAGCATACATTTCACCTAAAGTGAACCCAAACAGCAGAGCTTGGTAATATTATCATGATATATGGAGGTCTCCATCGTGTAGTTTTGCTATAGATCAAAGTGCTTTAGGATCAACACTTATGGAAATAATCAGATCCCATAATGACAGGGAGCGTAGCTGATACTTAAGAGGATGAATAATACATAATATGTATTTAACCCTTGTTTGATCGCTCTTTCGGGTGCGGCGATCCTGTTCTAAGGTCACTTTTTCCCTTATAGGACTTGATACGGATCCACCCCAACCTCCGGCAGCCCCCCATAAGCTCGCGGAGAATCCCCCTCTCCTCCTACGGCCACTTGTTGATAGAAGCACTTAACCTCACGTTTTGAAGCACCAGGACACATCTTGAAGAGCTGAAAGAATAACACTCTGACCATCTAATTTTCCTTTTCTTTCCTTTTTTTCTTTTTTTTACTAGGGGGAAAAAAAGGGAAGGGGGGTCAAGGGTCAACTGTGACAGAGAAGGAGAGGGGGCGTGTGGAAAGATTTATCCAAGAACCAGAGAAAAGAAAAAGGGGAAAGAAAAAAAACTTCTGTTTTCTTCTAGACGTCAGCAAAAGGCGTTTTTTTTTTTTCTTGGTCACTTGGCTGAGAGTGCATGTGAGTGAGAGTTGGTCCCTGCCCTAGAGGGGGAGAGAAGACGGGGAGAGTTTAGGGGAGAAGAGAGGGAAGGAAGCGAGATAGGAGCCAGCAGAAGACATCACACAGGGGGGAAGGCAGCGGCCAGAGGGGAGCACACAACTGCAGACACCAGGACCACATACACACACACTGCACACGCTTTACAACAACTTTTCATTTCAAAAAGTTTTACTTTTTAGGGTTGGGGGAAAAAAAGAGGCGAAAAGGGCGGTGAAGGGTGTAGGGTAAGTGGCATGGACAGGGATCTTGGCCTGGATAAGTCAGGACCCCCCAACACAATGCGGATTTTGGAACCTCCAGAACTTCCTCACAGCAGGAAGAACTTCAGTGTCAGCCACCTCCTGGACCTGGAGGAAGCGGCGGCCGCAGGGATGCAAGGGTCCCGAGATCTGCGGCCACCGAACGAGGACGAGGACAAGGACCCGATGACAGGGGGCAGCAGCGACAGCGAAGTGACAGTACAGGAAGGTAAGACTCGCCATGCCGGCAAAAACGATGGCTATCTGGGCTGCACCCACAAGATGCTTCCCAAAGATGGGGAGGGGTCAGCTCTCTTAAGGGGGTGTGTGACTCCCATGTCTGGATAATTGTTCAAATTAAGAAATATTTTCTGCCTCGTTGCAGAATCTGTCAGATGTAGATGAGCCGAGTTTGTCGCGTGGCATTATCAATCCATTATTGAGTTATCAAAATGACAGCGACTATAACGTATGCAGATGTAGACGAGCAGAGTTTGTCGTGTGGCATTATCGGTCCATTATTGAGTTATCAAGATAACGTATGCACATGTAGCTGAGCCAAGTTTGTCACGTGGCATTCTGGGTCCATTACTGCGTTATCAAAATGACAGCGACTATAACGTATGCACATGTAGATGAGCCGAGTTTGTCGCGTTGCATTATCGGTCCATTATTCAAGATAACGTATGCAGATGTAGACGAGCTGAGTTTGTCGCATAGCACTATCGAGTTATTAAGGTGCATCCCTGATGACAGCGACTATAACGTATACAGATGTAGACGAGTCGACTTTGTCGCGTGGCATTATCGGTCCATTATTGAGTTATCAGGATGACAGCGACTATAACATATGCAGATGTAGACGAGTCGAGACTGTCACATGGCATTTTCAGTCCATTATTCAAGATAATGTATGCAGATATAGACGAGCTGAGTTTGTCGCATGGCATTATCGAGTTATCAAGATGCATCCCTGATAACAGTAATTATAAAGTATGCAGATGTAGACGAACTGAGTTTGTCCGACCAGGAAAGAAGAGTTTGTGATATCCAATGACCAATATCCAATTCAGCTCTGCTACATCTGTACATTGATGTTTTTATACCATTGCCTGTCAAACCTAATGATGGATGGGACTGATGAGCTGTTAAGTCAACATATATAGCGCCAACATATTCAGGAGCCATGTTAATGAGCTGTTAAGTCAATGTATATAGCACCAACATATTCATTAGCCATGTACCACGACCGAGCTCACATTAATTCATGTGCCATTTCAGACAGAATCCACCTTTACCTATCGAAATGACATACGACAAATTCATAGTGGGCCACCAATTAAAAATATAAAAAAAAATATATATTTATATATATACGGTGTATATATATATATATATATATATATATATATATATATATATATATATATATATATATATATATATACACATACACACACATTTTTTTATATATATATATATATATATATAAAAAATATATATACATATATATAATATATATATATATATATAATACATACATTATATATATATTATATATATAATATATATATATATATATATATATATATATATACATACACACAAACACACACACATTATATATATATATATATTGTCTGGGCAGGTAAAATACAAAAAAAATTGACTGCAGATTATTCCGGTTTTACGTCCTTTAATTTGCTGCAAAATTGATTTAATAAATCCCGTCCATGTCGTTATAAGACATTTGTAAGCTGGAAATTGGAATAAATCGTAAAAGGAAAAACAAAAAAAATATCCTGTCCAGGTCGGTATAAGACTAATAAATCGTAAAAAAATAAAAATAAAAAAAAAAATACAAATTTCACCTGGGGAAAATGGATAAGGCTATGTGCGCACGTTGCTTTTTACCTGCTTTTTTGCTGCTTTTTCTTCTGCGCTGTTTAATGCCAAAATGGATGTGTTCTTCTATTCAAGCAAAGTCTATGGGAATTTGGGTTTCTTGTTCACACTATGTTGTTCAAAATGCTGCCTTTTTGTGGCAGAACTTTGGTCAAAAACTCAGCTTTTCAAAGAAGCAACATGTCAATTGTTTTTGCCATTTGGGTTTTGCACTGCAAAGCTGAGTTTTTGACCAAAGTTCTGCCACAAAAAGGCAGCATTTTGAACAACATAGTGTGAACAAGAAACCCAAATTCCCATAGACTTTGTTTGAATAGAAGAACACATCCATTTTGGCATTAAACAGCGCAGAAGAAAAAGCAGCAAAAAAGCAGGTAAAAAGCAGGTAAAAAGCAGGTAAAAAGCAGGTAAAAAGCAACGTGCGCACATACCCTAAGGCCGCGTGACTTTTCTAAAGAATTGCCATCATATAGGTTAAAAAAAAAAAAATTGCCCCAAAGACCACCATTGAGTACAATGACAAAACTACTATAATTCTTATAGAAGCATTAAATAAAAAAACTAAAAAAACAAAAAAAAAAAGTTTTGTTTTTTATTTTTTTTTTATGTTTTATTTATTTTTATTTTTGTACCTTTTTAAAACAATAATTATAGTACAGTAATATCAAATATTCAGATATTGTTGACTTTTTTTACCTTTTTATTCCTTGGAAGATTTGGAAAAATATAAGTGCTAAAACCAATCAATTCCCCTCGTCTCCCCCCCAAATCTGATGCTCACGGACCCTAGGGGGCAATTTTCAATCATATAAATGTATCCCCGGCGTAGAAGGAAATGTTTGGTGTTTTTACAATGACGTTTTTGATCATGGCCGCGATTTCGTACAAATAAATTGGTGGCAGGTTTCATGAGGCCTAATGGTTTTGTGGACCGGTGGATGATGATTTGCTGGGTAAGGAGAAAACCGCCACAGAAAATCAAGGGTTAAATATTGTGAAAAACTTTAAAAAACAAAATGAAAGAA